>NC_051184.2:90420323-90445503 GCF_013339695.2 Rhipicephalus sanguineus | reverse complement strand
GTGAAAGTTAACGGTAACGCTATATCACAGAAGCCACACTAAGCTTCCCAGCCATCACGCAGCATAGAGTTAATATACTGACTCTATGTCACGCAGCCTCCTCTCTGCCATGCAAGCCACAGTAGTTCGTTGTAGTTTGAGTAAGCTTGTGTTACGGCAATAGAATTTTGAAGGAAAGTAATGCAAAAGTAATTGATTACACTTCTGTAATTGTTCAGCTACTTTTCTGGGGCTGCAGTTGAACACTGTAAACAATTGCATTTTAAAGGAAGTCATTGGAACTGGTTACCTATTTCCTGCAATGTGTACAAGCCTGCATTCATGTTATCCCGCCAATGAAACTTGATCTGGGAAAGTAAGCTGTGATACTGTGACATTGTTCACATTTGAATTAGAAAATTATGCCCTATGAGCTCGTAAGAGCAGTTCTTATCAGTAAAGCAAGAACGTGACGCACCCTGTTCTGTGGAGAATTCTGAAAAACGGCCAACCACGTCAGTTGTGCAGCTGTTTGCCTTGATTGTAGATATGCTTTTTAGTCATTTGAGTGCATCCTGCGATGTGCAGTTACTGCAAGTGGAGAAGTAACTGTTATGGTGGAGAAGACTGTCATGGCCAGGTTAGAAAAAGCAGTTATTTGAGGATGTTAAATCTAATGCTGCCAGTTTGGTCGTGTTAAGTTTTATTAGTTTGCTAGCAAGTGGAAGCAGATTAGGACAGGATAGTTGAAAAATGCATTTAAAATAATCTGCTGGGCATTAGTCTAATAAACCATGCATGAAGTCATAAAAAAAACGTCTACCTAACAGGTCCCTAGGTTTCTGACAATATGAAGAGCGCGTGGTCACACTTGCTGTGCTGGTGGTTGCAAAGCTATTGTGAGTGTTGGGCATTCTAAGAAGCAAGCAGATAAGGTAGTGTTCGAACCCAACACTCTTGATTGCTGTACAAGATTCTGCAAGGACTTGCAATAGTGAGTACTATTCTCTTCCGTGCTGTAAAGTTAAAAAAGGGCAACAGGTGAATAAAACAAGCAAAAACACTGCCTCAAAACACAAGCTTGGGTTTATTTACTTTTTCGCAAAACTGAAAAGCCAGTTAAGAGAATATTGGTATTCTGTTTCAAGGACTGCGAACAAACATTTAATCCAATTTTCAAAATGGCTGGCAGAACCAAAACCACCAGGAGCTCGGAAATAATTCATTCAAGCTCGTTAGCTACAAGGCGAAGCAATTTATTTCTGGTTGTAGAGTCCGCAACCCATATTACTTAGTTATCTAACACTAGGCAACATTATATATCAGCCAGACAATGTTAAATGAACGTGAAATACTGCCGACAGAGGGTATCCCAAAAATGAACTTCATGCTCATGCAATCCATCAAGCTTGAATGACATGAAACAAAGGAGATTGAAGAACAAACGCAAGCTACAGGCAAATCCAGCCTCGGTGGAGTAGCTGGCAACATTCAGAGCACGTTCGCAAGAGTTCTCGCCAAAGAGAGGCTGCTCTCGCGCGGCGTTGAACGAGCACTCACTGACTTCGTTGGAAAAACTTGAAACGCGCATAGAAAACATAAAACTGCGCCTACATACAGTACACAAGAAGAAAGAAGTGGACGGAACCAGCGAAGAGCAAGTCCTAATTTACTCCAGGCCATCGTGTTTCTCTCGCACGGCCTCCTTGAAGCGCTCCTCGAGCAAGGACAGCTCACTGATGAGGTCGGTGATGGCGTTGGTGAAGGCCTCCTGCGGTGTGTTGTCCGGCGTGGTCTGGACGCGCAGGATGAACTTGTGCTCCAGCGGATGGGGCACCTTGTAGCCGGCGAAGAGGACGCACGGATCCTTGAGCAACTGAGCGCGGATCATGTTGGCAAGCGTGTGGTCTTCCTTGTTGACCGTGAAGATGGCCGCGTTGGGCACCTTCGTGTCCTTCTCGATGGTCACCTTCTTCTCACCGTCGAACAGAAGGAACGACTCGAATGCCGGAGGTGCGTTCATGTCGGCGACGTTGACGTAGCGCGCGGATCAGAGGAGACGCGACGAATGGCGATGATGCCGCTATGGCTTCACTGGCTTTGACGAAAGTGATCGCAAGCAGGTCGCTAGAAAGTAGACAGGCTAGAACGCTCAAAGCGCGTCTGCGACCGTCAAAACAAGAGTGCGACAGTTCAGTACCAAGTAAATTGTCCGTGCCAACGATCGCAACGAGTACGGCCGCAAGCAACTACGAAATCCCGCAGATTCACACTAAATGTTACCAGAACCACTAAAGGAGCTTAACGCTACAATCCACCACCATCCAAGAAAAAAAAATGAAAGAGAAAAGTAACCTTACTTTATCAAATTTTTGCAGCCTGAAATGTAATTATTAGAAAATTTGCTAGCAAATTATTGAAGCGCTTATTTGAGTTAATGAACATATTGTAGATAGAACAGATATGTATGTAAGGTTGGCGAGATCTTGAAAAGCGAGCGGCCACACTGAAACAAGTTCTCGCGGTTCTCGAACGAAGCGTGAGTTGCCGAGATCTCTCTCTGATTTTTCTTTTGGTTCTTTTTCGTGCAGTGCGCCGGCTAGGTATGTGTTCGTCCACTCATACTCTGTTTAAAAAATCTGTTTAAATCTGCCTTGTACTTTGAAATATAGCTGCGTATTATAGCAGAACGTGTGCGTTGTCTTTTAGTAAATGCTGTGATGGCAGTATTTCGCTGATTCGAGATTGTTAGACGTCTCGATGCTCTCGGATGTTACGGGACTTGAGATGCCATGTCCATCTCCTTGACTCGCTTCGTTGTGTAGGAGTGCCGAAAAGCATGACTGTCGAGAAAGAATAATTATCGCATACGTGTTAAGTAGGCCGTAAAGTGTCATAACAATAGGCTTTTGCATGTCGTCTGTTCCAACGCCTGCAGTACGGTGTCAACCAAAACCTTCGTTCGGTGTTGTAGCGTGGATAGTGTAGTGCCCATGTGTTTCTAGCTCCGAGATGACCTATTTGGTTGTCCACTGGCATGCTGATCGCGCGCAGTTAAACGTCGTAGCGTTTGCAAGAATAAAGCGATGTGCTGCGAATAATCCAGCGTGATGTGTGTTCGTTAAGTGCGAGGCCTATAATTTACTTGTCAAAACGAGTACTGGACCTAGTCATCGTGGTTTCATGAAACTGACCGCAGCCCACATTAAATCATTGATAATGTATTGTGCAGGCGTAGTGTTTTGCGGGTCATCATGGAAAAGTAACATCACGTAAAGAAAGCCCATAGAAAGTGATCCGCATGGCGAAGACATGCGCTGGACTTGCGTGTATTTCGTTTATTTGTAAACGCCCACTGTAGGCCAGACATTTTACACCGAGGAAAAGGCAAAAAGTACTAAAGGCATAGTAAATGCAACATCATTACAAGCATTTGTTGAAAACAATGCATCATTGAAAATAAGTGCAGACTTCGTCTGGGGCATGAAAGAGAAGTGTCTTAGTGCTTAAATTTTCGATGATGCATATGCACTAACTAGCTCGTCATTCCGTCTAGGAAACGATGTTTGATCTTGCACGTGAAAGCATTTTGTCAGGGATGCCATTTGTCGCTTTACGTTCTTGCATCCAGTCGGTCATGCACTCCTTCCTTGGCACTGTACCTCATCGCTCACCCTTTGCAGGCGGGCCTGACAAGCAGCCATGGGGGCGTACAAGTACATGCAAGAGCTGTGGCGCAAGAAGCAGTCGGACGTGATGCGGTTCCTGCTGCGACTGCGCTGCTGGCACTACCGCCAGCTCAACACCTGCCACCGGGCACCCCGCCCCACCAGGCCCGACAAGGCGCGCCGCCTCGGATACCGGGCCAAGCAGGGTGAGTGATTTTGCTCCCGTTCTGCGGACTGCATGCAGACTGCACTCGGTTACAACCTAAGAGAAGTGTAAAAATGTGCCACATCCATCCACAGCCATCACTCCCTCCCACAGTAAATGCTCCATCCAATAGGGATGGTATGTACTTGACGTCATCCGCGAGGAGCGCTAGTTGCAGGGTCGCCATTTTGACGGTCCGCACACTCGCCACACGCGCAAGGAACTCACTGCACGCGCTGTGTCCGAGATCTGTACGGCACAACTGACTAGAGACCTCCGGAACACCTCCTGCATGCCGACGCATGGACAGCACTGACGGCATGTATGAACGGAACTCCAAGATGCGCGGGGATGGTGTTGCCGCCTTGCGGATCAAGGCTCAGTGCATACCCCCTATAGCGCTTACCCATTTTCATGATGTCAAGCACTTCTCAGTGTTGCAGGTAGTTGACTTTCCCACACAGGCATGTTTGTGTCACTGGTTTTAGGTCAGAAACTTGGAAGGTTTTGGTAAAGTTCGTCAGGGATTCTGACAGTGCTGCTCAGCCAGACTTAATGTTCTAGGCAGTAACGGCGAACCTACAAGTCTTAATGTAGCATTTACATTAGCTGAGAAAAAGTACTTACGGTTCGAGCGGAAACTAGCTAACACAATTGTCTTTCGCACGTGAAGGGCAGGCACACTGCGGTTTTGTGGGTAGTGCTTACGTTTTTATTAGGTTGTAATCGACTATAGTGATTGGTGGATGCCATGACTGGTGAACAGGAAGTGTTTCATGGAAGTCTGTGTTACTGTGCTTGCTATGCAAAACTGCAGTGGGTGCAAAAACTAGATAATAGCAGACTGGTCATGGCTTATTGTGCGGTTTCATTCTGTGTGGCTGGTGCTGGAAGTCGTGCAATTTCAATTTCAAGTCGAGTGACATATTCATATCTGCCAGTGTGTGCATGACGTGATTGTAATTTGCAACAAGCATACATCTAATTACAACATGCTTACTTAGATGCTTGACATACTTGTAAGTGAATGTTTTCACTTGTGTGGAGGTCTCTTGACTCGGGGACCAAAGAACACATTGATGGAATTAACAAAAGGGCTTTTATAGCACCCTCAGTATGCCACATAGCTGGATTTTGCACCTAGTGTTACGTGCCAGTGGAAAACATTGCAATATCTAAGAAGTCAGATTCTCAACATCAATCTCTAGTCCACTGATGGGGACTCAAATGGAGGTTCATTCAGGGGAAGGCATCCACAGGGCATTTCTGCAAAACTCCCCATTTGGCAAGCGTACGTGGTCAGTCATGCTCAACAATCCCAAGCAGGAACAAATTTTCTCCCTAGTTACAGTAGAATCTTGTTAATTTGGAAATTCGGATAATTACCCCCGAATGCAGAGATGTTACTTGACTCGTACTTGACTCAAGACAGCTTTGCCGCTCGCCATAAATCGTTCTCGAACTTGCGGACGACTTGCGGGCGACTTGGCTCGGTCGAAGTCAGGACGAGTTTCAAGTCTGCTGCGGGGCTACCGTATATTGCCGCGTATAAGTCGACTCCGAATATAAGACGAACCCCCCCAACTTTTGACCCCGAAATCCGGAAAAAAACTGCAAATGAATTATTTTGAAAAATTGGCCACATTGACAAAGAAAAAATTTATTGCCGGCAAATTACAAGTTTAAGCCTTCATGTGGCAGTCGTGATCGCGCACTTCACGAAAGCTTCGCGCACCATGCTGTCTGGCAGCCCATACCAAGCGTCGGACACCCACTGTGCCACAGTGCTCAAAGGAGCCCGCCTCACACGCCCCGTCGGCGTCTGGGGCTTGTCGTCCTGGTCCATCCAGTCTTTGTAGAGTGACGCCACCCGATCCTTAAATGGCTTGTTCAGTGCCACGTCGAGCGGCTGGAGCACAGGAGTCAAGCCACCCGGGATGATTGCCAACTGGCAATCCGCGTTAGCCACGGCTCTCTTCACACGTTCCGTGATGTGACCCCGGAACGAGTCAAGCACAAGCATGCTCTTGGGCCTGAGAAGACCGCCTGGGCGCCGGAGCCAGACGAGGCGGAACCATTCAAGCACCGTCTCCTCGGTGAAAAACCCCTTCTCGTTGACGCGAACGATGACTTTTGGGGGGAATTTCTCCTTGGGCATCGTCTTCCGCTTAAAGACGATAAAAGGTGGCAGTTTGTGGCCGTCGGCGGTGCAACACAGCATCACCGTAAAACGGTTGTGCTCGTTGCCCGTCGTCATCATGCGCACTTGCCGCTCACCTTTAGCCGACACGGTCCGTTTGCTCGGCATATCGAACCAGACAGGTGTCTGATCGGCGTTGCCGATCTGGCCGAGCGTGAAGGCGTGTTGCGCCTTCCGTTCACTCACGAAGTTCAAAAAGGCTTCTTTTTTTTCTTCAAACTCCTCGGGTGGCTTTTGACAGACAGTCGTGCGCCGCCTTAGGCTCAGCCCGTTCCTACTCATAAAATTTGTCACCCACTTCTTAGAAATCTTAAATTCACTGCGGGCGATCTCCAGACCGCTCGCAACACTACGCGCCTTCACCTGAATGTCCTCGTAGGACACACTCAGGCCTTTGTCCCGCTGTTCGCTGACCCATTTTTCGACAGCCTCTTCGATGGCAGGGTACTTCCCTTCCTTCGGTCCCCGGAACGATTTACGCGGTCCAGCGCACGCGAAAAGTTTATCTCTTTGTTGGCGCCAGCATCGCACACATTTTTCCGAAACGCCGAATTCACGTTCCGCTGACAGGTTGCTCGACGATTCGGCGTGAAGAATCACTTTTCGCTTGAATGCGGCATTATAGCTGCGCCGATGAGCAGGTGACATTTCGGTGCGCGGATCTGTCGACGAGGGCGAAAACCACCGAAAGAGGAGCAGAGAGCTTGCTAAGCCTGAGCAGATCGAATCAACGCGCAGGGGCGCAGGCCCACAGTGCACTCCGACGCAGGTCACGAGCCGATCCAAAGCCCATGCCGAAGCCGAAGCTCTCCGTCCGGCCTCCGAGATTCGCACGTGCAAGATCGGATCTCTGGAGGCTGCATTCGCCGTGTTGATCCACCGTACCGTAACAGAGCATTTAGTACCGTACGTAGAAAATGGGTAAAATATATTTCTTCTAATTGGTTTTGCTATAATATGAATATAAAAAAGGCGTAAAGTAATAGTAATAACCTTGATAAACGCTGGTCGCCTTACGTTTGTTTTTTTTTTACCCCCCCCCCCCCTTTTCATGTAGGAATCCGCATATAAGCCTACCCCCCTAAACTTGGCGCTCTGATTTTTAAAAAAAAAGTCGACTTATATGCGGCAATATACGGTAGCTTGAAACAGTCTTGATGCGTTATTCCAACATGGCCGCCTCTCGAATGGACGTCGCGCAGAGGTTGTCCGCTTTTGAGTTTGCTTGCCACGCTATGGACGTAGCATATTTCCTGAGGTAAATTGCCTGCCGAAGATTCCGCGACCCGCCTTACGTGACCGAGGAAATCTGATGGAGTTGTACGACGAGGAACAATTCCACGCTCGCTACAGGTTCACCAAGAACGCCGTGCGGCAGCTTCTGGCTATGTTGCCGCTCCAAGAAAGCGGGGACAACCGAGGACAGCCTGTGCCAACGTTTATAGAGCCTGTGCCTCCCATGTTGCGGCTACTGATGGCGCTCAGGTTTTACGGCGCTGACACATTCCAGACAGTCACCGGCGATCTCGTCCGCATTCCACAGTCGACAGTGTGCCGCGCAGTCGGAAAAGTGACCCTGCTCATCGCAAAGCACTTTCACTCGATGCTGGTGCGCTTCCCGCAGCCGGCGGGATTTCCTAAAGTTATGCGGGACTTTTATGAAGTGGCCGAATTCCCTGGTGTTACAGGATGTGTCGACTGCACACACGTGCGCATTAATAGCCCCGGTGTATTTACGCTCACCAATCACTCATCTCCCGAATACAAAACATGTGGAAGGTCACAAGAATAATAGATCAAGTGAACCAGTCATGCAAAAAAATGTTGTTCTTACCAGTTTTGTGGCGCTCTCACTTTTCTCTTGCAGCTTCCTCTTTTCATTTCTGTTTGAGGTTATTCCAGCATTTCTTGAGCTGCAGGTGGTGGCGCCTCGTAATCCCGTGGTTGGCGTTGTGGCGCTTGGTTATTTCTTTCAACGTTTCATCTTTTTTCGCCACTGACGCAACATCAGTTTTTTACACTCGATAATGTGCTCGAACTGCCTCACAAAATCGATCAGCACACTTTTTTCGTCCTCGGTGAAGCGCGGGGCCGCCTTGCGCTGAGGTGTCTCTTTGGACGACAACGTGCCTTGCTGCGACATCTCAGCGAATGGTACTTTCTCCTTGATTCGACGACTTCGCTTTGCAAAGTGACGTGGGGGACGTAGCATGAGCCGAAAAATGTTTTCATAGTACACAACATTTTACGTTGTTTTTGTGTAGTTCGGTGCAGCTGTGTGGGATTGAGAAACTTGACAGGCATCAGTTTGCAGCACGATACGAAAAATTCCTTAAGCTTTTCTCAGAAAAAAAGAGCTTCCCCTAGTGCGGGTTTAATCCACGGACCAGCACAAATTTTTTGGTGACAAGGCGAAGCTTTCCTTGGGACTTCCTCGTAGCTTTGTATTACAAACAGGTGCTCTCGTACAAACAGGTGGATGAGCTCTTCGTTCACCTCGCAGGGCGCACATGACAGGCCTGTGTCTTTTTCATTGTTCGCGACAAAGCTTCCAGAAGATCACATCTTGACCATGTGCGTCCCCCCCCCCCCCCTACCCTCACCAACATGCAGCGCGGCATTGCTGCACCCCGCGAGGCAAAATTCCGCGGAGGCCCATGATCCCGACCCCCGCTTCTTGTCTTGTTTACCAAGAATCAGATGTTCAACGAAAGTAGACAAATAATTAGCATTTCCAGTTCTATTCTTTAGCTTTTTTTGTTGGGTGGCAGCACCCACATGGGCCTGAACAAGGGCTTTGTACACCTTGTTCCCAGAAGTTGTTGCATTTTTTATTTATTCATATATAACTGCGACCCAGCTCGCTACAAGCGTGTCCATAGGCGAATAGAAAGGCTAGTGCCTTGAAAATGCGCGATACCTCGCTTAAAACTTGCGAGCCAGGGCAGCGCATATACACTCCGCGTTCGATAAGAAAAAAAAAACAACGAAAGAACACAACCCAAACCATGCCTTGTTTTGCATCTTTATGGGAAGTTCTATTAGCGCGCAGGCCAAAACAAGCAAGCTTGGAGTAACGCGCCGCGCTTGGGCGGCCACTGAAACCAGTGGGCAACGGACGCTTTACACAAGCAACACTGTACATCGCTGCGGCGGCGGGAGCCACGTGCCGCTCGTTAACAGTAAAATGACAAAAATATGCTTGTAGCACTTCGATCTCATAGTTTTTTTGAAATATACGAACTTTTCTTACTTTAACACGTGCCTTACGCCAACAACTTTATTATTAACCTCGGTACCAGGCGAGTAACGTGTTTCTGCATTGAAGCTCGTTCTTGACTTGACCAAGCAAGACAGCTTGAGCGTCTATGAAACGCGAAGGCCGACTTGGGGGTTTTCAAGTCCGCTGCTTGCTTCGGGCCGACTTGCTCAAGTCAAGTTGAAGGCACGAGCCAAGTAACATCTCTGCATTCGGGGGTTAGTCATTCCCACACCCTCCCTTCAAAGATGTTCATAGCCCTATGGCAACAAACATTCGCTAATTCGACACAAAATTGCACACGAACTGGTTAATTCGGACTGGAGGCAAGCCAAAGACAGCGAAACTGAAACTGAAACTGCGTCTCGGAGGCCATAATATTTATTGCATTGCATTTTCTTTGCCACACATGTGCAAACTTATGGTCTCCGAGATTGGCTCCGGCAGCAACGGTGCGCTGTTGATGCCGATTGCGGAGGCCAAGGAAAACTGCATTTTTCAACTTATGAAAGGGGACGCAAGGTGGCGTTTCGGAGCACGCATGTCATCGGCGGAGAACGGATAACAAAGAAACAAGGCCTCCGACGGATAGTGTGCGGACTTGCAGACGTCGGTCGTGCTTTTTTCCCCCTCTCGGTGCGTTGTTCGGCGTATCGGAAGTGTCGGTGCGCGAGGTGGTGGTCGGGCCGTAGTGGTGGTGTGATATATCACCCTGCCGCGATGTCGGAACCGGCGAAACGCGCGAAGTATGCAGTGAAGTATGCGGCGGAGGACTTGGCAACTAAAGTGAAGATACTAGAGGTTTTTAGCAAGTTACGGGAACACGTTACGGAAATACGGTAAGGCAGTATGGTAGTGCTCCTCCTTTCCCGGTCGTTGTGCTTAAGCCGCACAATGACCGGGAGAGGAGGAGCGCTACCGCACTGCCTTACCGTATTTCCGTAACGTGTTTCTGTAGCTTGCTAAAAGACTCTACTAAAGGCACTCAAAGACGGCACTTCCAGAGAAGAGGTGATGCGTCAGTTCGACGTAAAAAGAAGCACGCTATTGACGTATGTGAAAAACGAGGCTCAAATAATGGAAGTGTTTGAGGGCGAGAAATTTCACGCCAGACGAAAGCGATTGTGCACCACAGCCCACCCACAACTGGAGGAAGCGCTGTTGCAGTGGATCGTTACCGCACGCGAGTCGAAGCTGCTGTTGAGTGGACCACTTATATGCCTGCAAGCAGAGAGGTACGCTCTACGAATGAACATACCGTATTTATTCGAATATAGGTCGACCTTTTTTTCTCAAAAATGTTGCCCATAATCAGCTATCGACCTATATTCGTGACCAAAGAATCTTGACCTATATTCGCGATCAAAGCGACCAAAAGCACCGCACCTATGGCGTTCAACTGCCGCGCCTGCTGTTCTTCAAGCAGTTCCTGCTACATACGCACATTATATACCATAAAATCTGGTATAAAAACCGTACCCGTTCGCCTTTTCCGACTAAGTAACTAAGAAAAAAAAGTTATTTGTGCAATAGCTGCACACCGCCTTTTCAAAGCCCCCGCGAAATGCAGCCGCTCCGCCATGTTTGCGCTGGAACCCGTGATTTCCCTAGGTAGGCCGTGAAGTCCCTAGCCCCCTAGCCGTGCTGCCTGCCGACGCGCAGCCGCACTGGCACTGGCCTAAGGCCTCACTCTTTGTTTGTTGTTCGATCTGACGTGACGGTTCGCATTTGCAAATGCGCGGTTGGACGGTGTCACGTCGGTAGAGCTACACAGCTGACTTCAAGCGTCAAGTGATACTTTTTTGCCGAGAATTCCAGCAATTGTGCCGCTCAGCGTGAGTTCGACGTAAAAGTTGATTAGGGGTTGGCGGAAGCAGCGGGACCGACTGTTCGCGTGCAATGGATAGCGTCGTGCTTTTCGCGGCCCAGCAACTGGCAGGCATGACGCTCTTGAAAAAGAACTGAGGCTCCGGGCGTCAAGGAGGCCCTGCAGAAGGCCAACAGACCTGGTCGTCATACCGCTAGGTATGACGTCCCGGCTACATTAAGGACCGGGTGGCGAAGAGTTACAAAGAGTGGCTTGAAGGAGGATGCTGCAATGACACCGACGGGACGCCGCGAGAAGGGCTTCCCTCAATGAAGTTGCGACGTGGGTGAAAGACGCGTGGAAAGACTTGCCAGCGGAAATTATCGTGACTGGCTTTAAAAAGTGCTGCATTTCCAACGCAATCGATGGCAGCGAAGTCGACGTCATTTCGGATGCCGAGGATGCCTGCGAAGAATCCGACAACCTTCCTTGCACATCTGACGAACATGACACTCCCGGCAGCGACTAGGGCGCTAAGTTAATTGTAAATAAAGGTGTGCTATGTTTCAATTTTCCTGTTTCTAAAAAACCATGGGTCGACCTATTTTCGAATATTTTTTTTTATTTCTCGTAGAGCGCTATAAGTAGGGGTCGACCTATATTCGTGCCCGACCTATTTTCGAATAAATACGGTAGATTCCTTCAAGGCATTGGTGAGACGGATGAGGCGTCCGCCGAAGACCCGTGCGATGAACTACGCCCGGTGCGTCGTACCGCAAAAGAAGCCGCGGACGCTCTCGTTGTTCCAGAGGAGTTTTGTTACGATGTCCCAGGCAATACTCTTGCGCTAAAGGGTTTGTCACATGCCCACAAACTAGTCCTTGCCGCCCAGCTGTCCACAAAAAAACAAACAAGCATCACGGACTACTTCTCAAGATAAAGATATGCGATAAAGGAATTGAAAATGCGCGTTTTTGTTATGCATTCGTTAATTCGACATGCGGATAATTCGGACATTTTTTTCACTCCCTTGAAATCCGAATTAACGAGGTTTTACTGTACCACACTGTTAAGTGTCCCCACCCTAAAGCTGCTTTCGCTATCAGTGCTTGACTTTTGAGTTGAAAATGTGACTTTTAATGCGATTCACACCAAGTATACTTTTCAGTCAACACTTGAGCTTGTCTATGTGCCTACGTATGCCCGAATTGCACGATGGATTTAGGGTGAAGTGTTTCAGGCATGTGTGCTTGAGCTGGTTTTTGTAGCCTCTTGCTTTTAGCAGAACCCCCAAGCATTGTTTTTTTTACTGCAAGTAAATTCTCATGTTTTCATGACACAAGTGTCTTGCACAGCCTTGTCCAACTGCGTGCGGTTATTGTGATTTTACTGTATCGAAGACTTGTCCAGTAAAATACTCCCCGAATCAAAAGAATGTTCACTGAAGTGTGTATAGAGTGATACATTTTTTTTTACTAGTACACTACTTGCGTAGCTTTCACTGCAATGTGCAGAGTATGAAACTGGGTGTTCTTTACACGATGCCACACTAGCTGTGTTGCAGTGAGTGACATCGGAGGAAAGTGTGCTTGCAATGGCTGTTCCAGCTGCTCCTGAGAGAAAGTCATTACTGTCGTGCTCTGTTTTGCCGCGTGCTGACGGATGGCGCATTGACCATTGGTGCAGGTTACGTGATCTACCGCATCCGGGTGCGTCGTGGTGGCCGCAAGAAGCAGGTGCCCAAGGGCTGCACCTACGGCAAGCCCAAGAACCACGGTGTGAACAGCCTGAAGCCCGTGCGCAACCACCAGTCCATCGCTGAGGTGGGTGGAAGGACCACTGCTTGCTTTCTGTTACTGATCGCGATTCCTTTAACACATGATGGACTGTGCCGTGAGGGTCTCTTGATTAAAGGTGGCTGGGAGCGCAAGGGAAGGATGGGGTGTGAAAAGGGAGAGAGCAAAGGAATGAGCTAGACCCCGTGTCCTTGTTGCACTGTTTTTCTCAAGCAAATACGTTGCAAGGTGCTGCGCTCCTATATATCTTATTGCAACACATTTGACTTTTTAGTGCAGCATGATCATTGGCTTGTCCAAGCTGTGCACCTCCTTTCTCTCACAAGATATACGAGATAATTTTTGCGCTTGGCTCTCAATACGCCACTGCAACATTACTCTGTACGAACAGAGCAATGGATTAGTCTTTCATTGATTGTGAATTCCATTGGCGGATTCGGAGTGGCCGACGAACTCTGTGCCAGAGCACTCCACTCCGGCAGAGAGCAACCGAAGGAAATCTGCCGGTGGAACACAAGCGCCCTCGACAGAGCGAATGGTAGGGGGTGCTAGCGCACACGTTTCGCAAGCGCCCAGCATTCCTCGCGTTTCGCGCTGTTTTTGCCTTCACGGGCACGAGCGGAGAGAACTACGGGATGGTAAGAGAACGGTCGCTGTCGGACAGCACATTGCATCGTGCACGCGGTATGCCACGCTCTGCGCACGCGCGGGGAGCTTGCGACTTTTGGTCGAATTCGCCGCTTTTCGCAGATTAGAGAGAGCTGCTCTGTGGAGTGAATCTGGCGGCGCAGCTGCTCCAGATCTGCCACTGAACCATACAGGGAGCACTCTCAATCCGCCAATGAAACAGACTTGCTCTGAATGGAGCAGAAAAACTATTACCGGAAGTGCTCCGAATCTGCCAATGGAATTCACCACGAGTCACTTGTGGAATTGTGCTCACTGTGTGCCATACAATGTGAAATAGACAAAAAAAGAAAGGGTGTTGCTATCCCCCGTAAACGTGGCAAGTTGTATAAAATGTTGTGATGAATATAGGATGACAAGTCCTGTTTGCGAAGTGGCAAGCTGCATTAGAAGTTTGCAGGCAGGCTGTCACACTGTACAGTAGAACCCCGCTGATACGTTTTTGAAGGGACCGTAGGAAATAAACGTAAGAGACGGGAAACGTAAGAGCCGAAAAACAGGAAAAACGGCAAAATATTTAGTGGTACAGAATTTTATTTCAATTCTTACGAGCAGCACGAAAATTGGCGCGCTCAGCCGCGATCTAGTCGATGGATAGAAACGCGGAGCTTAGGACGGCCTTATCCACAGAAATGTAATCAACGTATGTGATTTTTTTAACACCAACAGCTGTAGGCATGAAAAAACTAAGCACACGCAATCACGACCGGCGCGGCGAGTCCGACCGCGAACCGCACGCACGACCATGCGAGCTCCAACCAGCTCGAACTCCTCCCGTTCTCCGACAAATAACGATGATGATGAGTCTACGCCAACGCGATGGCAGAAGTGAATGCCAATCTCGAAGGCCTTGCTTTTGCAAGCATTTACGTCATACACGCCATGTTTGTGCAATGCAAATCTCAGAGGCTATGCTTTTGTCAATAGTAAATGCCAATCTCGAAGGCCTTGCTTTCGCGAGCAGTTACGTCATAGACGCCATCTCTGCAATTTGAATCTCGAAGGCCATGCTTTTGTTTGCATCAATTGAAAGATTGTTGCTTGCGCCTCTCATGCGGCTAATATTACGGTCAAACGAGGCCAAGCTGCGTGAAAATGCGCCATGGCCGCTCTCTTTGGTAGTCACTCGGTCGGCTCCGGGCGCACTTCGCGACGTATCATACGGGAACGGTCCGACAGTTACGACGTAACAGCGGGGTTCCCAATACATTGTATCCTGTGGGAGCTATGCCGGGACCGGCGGAAAACGACGTAACAGCCGGGAAAACGCAGCAGTGAGGAACGTAACAGCGGGGTTCTACTGTAGTGATCACCGTGATGCAAGCTGCACCATTATACTCTGACAATGACACGCACATTATCATGCGTAAGTGGTAACGAAAGAGAGGCATTACTGTGGGAAAGATAGCTCAACAGGGCTTGTTGCTGAGTTAGTTGGTTCATTACTTTAGAGAAATGGGTATGGCGCACAACGGATGGGGGACGAAGTGATGACACGAACTGAATTGGGGGCCGTGTTTGTCAGTTTGTGTCTTCGTCCCCGTCCTTTTTGTGCCATACCTATTTTTCTCAGATAGCTCACGTTTGTGCTCCTTGAACTTTTTTTTCTTCTTTCTGCAATTTGTGACATCTTCAGAAACGTTGCAGTTGATCACTCCCTGTTCAGTGCTTTGGTGTTTCTGTTGTATTCTTGTGCATGCCGTGTGTTTTGCATTCTTTTGTGTGACGACTCTTGGTCCAGTCTGTGACTCTGTTAACCGTGCCAATGTCTTGCCGGTCATTGCAGGAGCGAGTCGGCCGTCGCTGCAAGGCACTGCGCGTGCTCAACTCGTACTGGGTGGCTCAGGACTCCACGTACAAGTATTACGAGGTGATCCTGGTGGATCCGTTCCACAAGGCGATCCGTCGTGACCCCAAGGCCAACTGGATCTGCCAGGCAGTGCACAAGCACCGCGAGCTGCGTGGCCTCACCTCGGCTGGCCGCAAGTCGCGTGGCCTGGGCAAGGGACATCGTTACACCAAGACCGTGGGCGGCTCGAGGCGCGCCTGCTGGAAGCGCCGAAACACGCTGCAGCTGCGTCGCAAGCGTTGAAGCCAATAAACGGTTATTTGGCACCCTCTGTGTTCTAGCCTTCCCGTTGAGAAGGCTTTCCTCATTTCTCGGCACTAATGTCACTCTTGGAGTTGCAGGATGCCGCCGAGCTAACAAGTAAATAAATCATCCTTAAAAAAGCCCCAAATAAAGCGGTGAGACTTTTGCAAAAAAGCCCACAAGAAGTGGAAGTTTAATTTTCTCATTCTTGAAAATATTTTTAATTATAATAACACTGCTCAAATACAAAGGGAAGGCAGAAGAGTAAATGATTTCGTACAGTGATAATATGTACAACTGTGAACGAAAGCATATATATTTTTCAACGCCCAACTACACAAAGTCGCCGACAAATGTGCTATTCGCAAACGTGACAAGCACTAAAGCACAGGGAAAACTTGCATAGTCCCCCCAAAAAACGTGACGAGTCGGTGAAAAAAAAAAAAGCCCCAATTCATTTATTATAAGAGGAACTGGCAACTCTCGATTCACTTCAAATTGTACTTTGCACCATGCCAGCTGAATGAGAGCGGCACGACAGAATGATTGTATATATCAAGCAATTGACTTGGGAATCTCGTGCAAAAGCACAGCACTGTGCTATGTTCTGTCTGTGTGTGCTTCTTGCATTCTAAACGCATATACCAACAAAACTGCACTGTGGCTGATACTGTCAAAACGGGGCATTAAATCTGGAGGGCATGCTATGAATAAAATCTTTCTGAGGTAGCACAGTTGCACAGCTCACCTTTACAAAAGAACGAACTTGTAGTTGAGTTCAACTTAAGAGATCTGTGGTGTTTTCACCTTTGGCGCACAAGCCTGCACCACGGAGTAAGATAAGACGGGAGCGACAACTCCGCTGGTCTGGAAGGGACACATTGTGCAATGCTGGTTCCTGCTTCACGGTGTGATTGCGAGATGGCGCTGCAAATGGAGAAAAGCAGCGGAGGAGAGGCAGCGGTCTTCTCCGGGTGGGGGTTCTCTCTGTTGTTGCTATATCAACGGCGCAGTCATGCTTCGCCAACACGATCTGCTTCGCCGTGTACCTGTGTCTGCTTGCCTACCCATTTTGTCGTCTGCTCCCCACTGCCGGCCTCTGTCAGTCGGTGCGTGCGCTCATGAGCGCAGGTGCTGAATGATTTCCTAGCGCCTCGACAGATGGTGCTACGTGTTGCGATCAGCGCAAGGAGAGGAGAATGCATGAAGAGGAGCAGAGGGGGAGAGCAAAGGCATGAGTTAGACCGCAGCATCCTCATTGCAGGGTTTGTCCCGAGCAAATGCGTTGGGCGGTGGCGGAATCGGCACTCCTCTCTTATCTTACTCCGCGGGCTGCACCAATGAGTGTGTGCTCTAGACAGACGTCATAAGCTGCACAGTAGGTGACCCTGCAGTTGAAGAACATTGCCGAGTACGTGAGCAGCACTATTTCGAAAGTTGCGGAGGCGATTGGCTGCTGCACTTATAGTTTAGTTTGCTGCATTGGAATTGAAGGAGCATAAAATTTCATACTGGCATAATAGCAATGCACGGCAATTGCTTATCCCATAAGAACACAATGTAAGTAAGCAACTGTCTGAGCTGTATTTTCCCATATTAGTGTCTGATTATCATCTCTGAAGTTTACCTGTTGCCACTCGTGCATCTCTGGTGTGGCATAGGGGCCACATACTGAAAGGCACCACACTGCACCTGATTTTTGCATCTAGCACAGCCTATGCTGCCAAGAAATTTTCCGTGTGCACGGAGGCTATCTTGAGTGTGCTGTAAACTTTTCATCATTATAAGGCATGAATTCTTTGTGTTGTTGCAATCTGGAAGTACAAATGCAAGTCCTTTAGAAATTGCTTTATCAAGCCCAGTGAGTCACTTGTGCCAGTGGTTCCCTGGGCCCAAACTCCACTGCCTAATTTTCCTTTCAAATATATTTCTGTCCTTCCTCCTTTTATGATGTTCCATGTCTCCGATGAACATTTGTAGATATTCCTTTTGTTTCATTAATCACACCAGAGTAGTCCTCCTCTACCACACCGTCTGGTGCAACGTTCAGTCTCCTTTGAGGAAATCTGTGCCACATGTAATTATGCTGCTCTACCAATAAATTCAACTAATAAGCCGTGACCGGGCACTGTAAGAACAACCCCAAATAATTAACCATTGTGCGCTTGAGCAAACAAGCTTCTCAGTCATGATAAGCGAGTCATAGGCTGTTTTTGCTTTCCTTTCGGGCGGGGGTGGGGGGGGGGGGAGGGGTTTGAAGGGAGCAAGCAGGCTTTTGTGGTGTTTGCCCTGACAGTCATCAATCTGTAAGAAATAACATCGCTTTTTTTCTCAACATGCAAGCCCAATGTGACACTTCACAATCTGGAAGGATAATGAATAGAGCTGTGCGAATAGCAAAATTTTGGGTGCGAAGCGAATTCGAATATTGAAATGCGAGTGCGAATCGAATAGAATATTTTTAGAATATTTCTCGAATATTTCTAGAATATTTTTCGAATACTTCGAAGCGAAATTGCAGAAAAAAAAGTTGGGGAGGATTCCTAAGCATATTCTTATGAGATAGCAACATGAAAGTGTTTCTTTTCGCTAGGTTGAAGTGCAATGTAGAGGACGAATTTTATGTACATGATTTGGTGCAACCAAAGTGTTGTCGACAACACTTTACACGTGGTAGGCAAAGACGCCATTTCCTCAGCCTCTCCTCCTCTTTCAACTTCTGTAGAAGCCCAACTGGTGTAGCGGACAAGGGTGTGGGCTCCCTTCAAGTCCGGAGTTCCAAATCTGCCTCGTAGACATCGCTATATAATAACATCTGAAATTTTGGATGCCAAAAAGCTTCGGCGTCCGATTTTTTGGACTTCCTGCCAAAATTTCAGGTCCCAAACAGCATTAATTGAGCCCCCACCTCTGCCACATCTTTCATCTCCATGTTAGAACCAGCGTTTTCTTGAGTTAATACACTTGCGACCGTAGCGGAGTTTGAAAGGCAGCTTTGCCGCAATGCGGGGGTGTGATGAGGTGAAGCATATTGAAAATCTAGGGACCACCTCTACTGTTTTGTCTTGGCTATGTTCGACCATAACGGAGCTTGAAAGGTAGCTTTGCCGCAATGCGAGGGTGTGATGAGGTGAAGCATATTAAAAATTTAGGGACCACTTCTAATTGGACGTTGACTGTCTCTTGGCTATGTTCGACCATAACGGAGCTTGAAAGGTAGCTTTGCCGCAATGCGAGGGTGTGATGAGGTGAAGCATATTGAAAATTTAGGGACCACTTCTAATTGGACGTTGACTGTGTCTTGGCTATGTTCGACCGTAAGGGAGCTTGAAAGGCAGCTTTGCCGCAATACGAGAGTGTAATGAGGTGGAGCATATTGAAAATCTGAAGGGGTCACTTTCAATCGGACGTTGTCTGTATTTGTCTTTGGGAAGTTCGAATAGTTCGTATAGTAAAATTCCAGTGCGAATCGAATCGAATAGCAAACACTATTCGAAAAATATTCGAAATTTCGAATATTCGCACACCCCTAATAATGAAGGTTTCCTTTGGCATGCTCATATCCAACACTAGTAAAATTGCAACACCTTAAAGATCCTTGCAACCTGTGGCAATGCAAAGTGTGTTGCTTTACGTTTCATGCAAGTAGCATGTAAGTATGCACAAAATATCGCAGATAGTTCACATAACACATAAACCTGGTTCCATAATTTCCTGATGCATCTGATACATGAGAATATAGGTGTGCATACGTGCCATCTACAAGCACTGCATCTGGTGACTGCCTAATATGTTGTGCAACGAGAAATGCAATCAAATGCTTCTACAGTGAAAAGATTGGTATAACCAAAGATTCCTTAAAGGGACAATAAAGGCAAATAACAATTTATGTCAGAGTGAAAGCTCAAGGTATGACAACGTCTAAAACGGCAGTATTATCAACAGCAGTGCCCTACTTGCCGAGAAATTAAGCTAAATGTATCACACGATGAGCGCCACGACTGGGACATTTTGGAAGTGATCCTGATGACGTGGGAGAATCTGAATTCAATTAATCACTCGTAATCAAACTAGGTGCAATAGAAAAAGAACCTTCCGTGCATCAAGACACGTAATAAAATGCTGCTTGTTCGTTTCTGTTTGATTCATGGAAAAAAGAACCTCTTTGGCGTTGCCATGGGGAACGGCGCGCGTGGTTCAAAAGTTCCGTTTTCACCGAACTGTGCTTCTCCCGGCGCCCTGCTTCGCTCACGTGGTCGCGTCTCAGTGGTAGTTATGGTATCGCGTACTGCCGCGTGTGTTTCGCACGCTCGTGAAAGTCACTCTGACAGAAAGTTCGACAAAATACCGCATGCATGTGATGTTGCCGGATGCCCGAATGGCGCACGCCGCCAGTGCACACCACCGCGCAGTGAAGGCGGGCAACGTTGGCCACTGCAACAGTGACGTGCAAAATACCGCTTTCAGGCGGGTGATTTGAAGTGCGCTAACGTGGTGTGGACCACTAAAACGTGATTTTATTTCAAAATAAGCACTTCCTTGGCATAAAAGTGGCACTACGAGGTTTCTGTACCGCTATTTCAACAATCAACGTCGACTTAATATTTGCCTTTAGTGTCCCTTCAAGTCTCCACTATAGTACAAGTGTTGTGGTGCATGGCCTTTATATAGCAAAGTATTTTGAAGTTCTTGAGCGCTTCGTTATGAAGTAGTTCGACTGCACACCGATTTCCATCACAGGGACACTTTACGTAGGTGCACCAGCCAATCATGTTCACTTGTTTACTTGATATCCTGGCAGAGGTGAAGTTCCTTCAATATCAGTGACCACCGGGAGCAACGTTTTGTAACGCTGGAGGTACAGAAAGCAGTTGAAGCACTCGCATAGTCAGGGGAGAGGGGGCTGAAAGTTCTCAATTTTGCATGCATATATATATACACACACACATACAAATGCATGCACGAGCATACATAAAGTATGGTTGAACCGCCACCCCACCCCGAAAAAATATTTCTGGCTATGCTACTGAGTTGAAGGGCACTTTTGTGAGTTCAGCTTGTCCTGAATCCTTAGGTTGACAACGATTTGTTCAGTTGATTTAGGGCGGATGTTTTGCACGATGGGTTGAAAGTTCGAAAGGCTGGTTCCGTGATCGTGATCCGTAAGGCGTCAGGTCGTGTCTGTGACAAGTTGCGCCAGGAAGTCCGTTTGCCACTCGGTGCTCTGGAGCGAGCGACGGGCTTCCACGTACGGTTCGTGCAGCAGGGCCCGCACTCCCTGCACCTCGGAGCGAAGCAGAGTAGCGAGCCGCGTTTGCATGGTCGACGAACACACTCGCATCATGCCTTCCTTGGCGCCCGGCAACTGTCGCCACAACCACTGCTCGAACAAGGAGAGCTGTTCCTCGTCCCTGGAGAGATGGAAAATGAGAAGACACGTCTGGGTCTCGATTCTACACTGACGATAGGCAGATAATGGAACGAAAAGAGAAGTTTAAAACAACAAAAATCACACTTTGTGCACTTATGAAAATGCATAAAATGTTCGTGAAAATTAAATCTCGTTCAGCAGTCTTTAAATAGCCCGTACCGAAGGGATAGAGATGCGAGAGTCTGTTTCAGAACGTATGGCCGAAACTATAATGGCAGCATGAAATGTCACTACTATATCACTGTAACTGAAATGAAATGAGACTTAAGACCAATTTTGACGTTAGCTCGTCGTGAGTTATGAGGGAAAACTTAAAGCATCACAACTGATCATCATCACCTTAGTTTTACTAGCAATACATTCAGTACCGTGTTCTCAACCTTGCTGCCTTAGTCTGCTGCAATAAAACGAAAAAAAAAAAGAACTGTGTCCTTAGTGACTTGTACCAGTAGTAACCAAAATTTATTTAATTTGAATTTATTTAGTGAGGTCATTTGTGTTAATGCATAAGCAACTTGTTTCAAAGAAGCAAGTTGGTTATGAAAGATGCCATAGTTGAGGGCCCTAGTCTCGTTCTGATCACTCTGAGTGCTCAAGTGTGCCAGTGCACATCATTTTGCTATCTACTGTTTAGGCAGACTGCATTGCTACTGGCTTTTCTTGATTAGTTGTTCTTGACAGCCCAGGACAGTCCAATACCTTGCTTGTGCAAACACAAGTGCCTCCTCAACTAATAATAATAATATCTGGGGTTTAACGTCCCAAAACCAAGATATGATTATGAGAGACGCCGTAGTGGAGGGCTCCGGAAATTTCGACCACCTGGGGACCTTTAACGTGCACCTAAATCTAAGTACACGGGCCTCAAACATTTTCGCCTCCATCAAAAATGCAGCCGCTGCGGCTGGGATTCGATCCCGTGACCTGCGGGTCAGCAGTCGAGCGCCATAACCACTAGACCACCGTGGCGGGGCGCCTCCTCAACTGCAACGGTGCTTGCGTTCATGTGTCATTCAGTGTTCTCGCCCTACTCTGTGGTGCAATTTAAGAAAATTTGTGCAGCTTGCACTCAGTCGCACAAGGCTGGGTCACAGCAGAGCTGGTGGGCACCTGGCTGGTCTTGGCTTGGCTAGGCTTTCACCCTCTCAGCTCTCTCTTTCCCCACCCCTTGCTATAATATACCATACATGGCTATGCTTGCTCTGTTATTTTTCATATCTTTTTTCGTGTCTGTCTTTCTATCTCTTTCTTTCTCTGTCTTTCTGTCTTTTTATCTTTTTCTCTATTTCTTCCCTTTATTACTCTCTATTTTTCTGTCTCTGTGTAGTCACTCTCTTGCCTTTTATCTTTTCCTTTCTTTCTATCTATTTCTCTGTTTCTTCCTCTATCTCTCTCTTTACTCGTTCTCCCCTCCTTCTCACCCTCACTTCCCTTTCCCACCTCTTGCTATACTATACTATACAAGGCTACGCTATGCTCTGTCAGCGTGCTTAGATTGCTGAGTGGTTAGGACGCTCACCCTTGGATCGTGGGCATGCGAGTTCGAATCTCACCTCGCCAAGAAATTCACTCTTTCTCTGTCTCTCTGTATTTTATTTATTTATTTATTTATTGATACCTCAAGGGTCCCAAGGGACGTTACATGAGGGGTGGGCATCAAAAAGTAAGAACAAAAGATAGAGAAAAGAAAAATGCAATAATACTCGTTCTCTCGCCCATCAGAGTTACTGCATCCCATGCCGGACAAATAGGGGCACGTATTGTAACCGGCTGAAAAGGACAACGAAGAAGACAAGAAAGAGGACGACGTTGACAGACCCTGAAAGCTGGGCGCCATCTTGCCAGTCGCTACTGTAAATACTGTAAATATATTCTCCCCGTAACAGTATTGTGGGAGCAAAGCAAAAGAGGAAGAGGACGAAGAGAGTGTGTGCCAGTTCATGATGATGATAATTTTCTATCTAAGAAACACGGCAAACCTCGAGCATAAAAGCAGCTGCTGTAAAATGATGAGCAAACTACCAACGTACTGTGCACGGAGGCAGAGCCCTCCCTCGGGTAGCAGCTCGACGTTGGCCTGGAAGAGGGGCGAGGCCCCGTCACAGCAGACGTACAGCGTGTTGTACAGCCGCGTCAGGCCGTCCAGGGAAGACAGCCTCCAGGTCACCGAGGTCGAGGCAGAGAAGTGGCGGCTAGGCTGCGCTGCGGTGAGCGACCAGAGGGCGAGTCGTGGAGGCACCCGTCCCTGTTTGCACCAGGGCAACTGGTGTACATCGATCACACACTGGTGCCGAAGCATGGAACCTCCGAGGATGCAGACCGTCATTGGGCCGGCAGTGCTGCCAGGAAGGCTGCAGCTTGCACCAACCACCAGGGCGTCTTCCTCGAGCGACGTCTTGACGCCAAACGTGACCCCAGGACTCGCTACAAGCACGGTGGGTGGCTGGTGCTCCCTGTAAAAAAATGTGAAGCAAAACGGAAAGGCGAGCTAGTTGGTACTGATTCATTCTTGTACAACGGAAGTGCAAAAAGGACAAGGACAAGTGCTCGTGTTGTGCACTTTCTTGTCCTTATGCTTTTTGTGCTTCCGTTATACAAGAATGAAAAAAAATGTGGGCAGCTTGCACTAGTGGTGCACGGCTGGACTAGCAGCGGAGCTTGTGGCCAACCTAGATTATTAGTAAGGTGTTAATTAGCAATGTCCTAATAGCAAATTATTAATTAACACAATTTTAATTTGAATGGTTCTTGATAGCATATACTTAATTAGCACCACGTTAATTAGCAATGTACTAATGACCAACGTATTAGCATGGTATTAATTAACACGATTCTAATTATCGCTGTGTTAATTAACAAGGTCATCTGTGTTCCTGTCAAGGTCTTAATTAGCAGGACATTAATTATCATATTGATTAGCAAGGTCCCACCTCTCTTTCTGTCTTGCATGCGCAAGGTGCAGCTGTGCCAGGTGCTAGGCGACACGAGATGCCATATAAGGTAAAGACCGTTCATGATGATGACAGTTGTCTGGTGATGCGTACCGACGGAACGAAGAGCTTAAACAGCTCAGCTGTTACAAATGGCAGGCTGAGGTTTGCGTGTTTGCGACTGATTGGTAGAACCAACGTCCTTCTTGGTTAGTGTGGCAGCAGAATGGCTCCGGAAAAGCCTGCTGGAGCGTTCTGTGTGGCATTGAAATAGGAACCTCCGGCGAAGTGTTAGTGGTACAGAGTAAGTGGAAATGTATTCACAGACCACAGCCAAAACTTTGTTACGGTGAACTCGCATTCAGCACCAAAATACTTTCATTACAGTTGATATTTGTTACAGGCACGTAATTGTGAGATGCAAACAGGCAAGGAACATTTTAGGTTTACTCCTTTATATCATATGTTTCTTTTATACCAATCATAGCTGCATTTACAAGGCATAGCATAACGACATCCAAGACGGCCAGTTGTGTAATGTCTCTGTCATAGTGATTACTGCTGCTGCCACTCATTTGCATTCACACAGCACTGTGAGTATTTGATGCATGCTGCCAGCTGTCATTTCCTGTACAGAGACAGAGTGAGAAAGATAAATGTGATGACTAGGCTTGTGCGAATAGTAAATTTTAGGTTCGAAGCGAATAGTGATTTTGGTCGAATAATTTCAAATCGAATTCGAATAGTATATATCACATATTATAAAGAAAAATGAGCATATTTGTCATGACCTAACCAACC
Organism: Rhipicephalus sanguineus; assembly: GCF_013339695.2. Classification (NCBI taxonomy): domain Eukaryota; kingdom Metazoa; phylum Arthropoda; class Arachnida; order Ixodida; family Ixodidae; genus Rhipicephalus; species Rhipicephalus sanguineus. Next base: position 90,420,648 of record NC_051184.2, on the reverse strand, counting down.
TGCACAACGTTTTTTCAAAATTGTAACAAGGCATGTGCAAATGTCATTCTTTTTTGTTAAAGGAAGTGGAAGCAACTTTCAATAATAGCAAGATTTGGCTTTCGGTAGAATGCAAATGATAACCTGTAAAATATGTTACGTTTTAAAATTTACTATACTTGGAGCATATAAGCCGGTATAACAAGTTTTTAAACTTAAAAAATGATGAATCGATGTGAGGGTAATATGTTCATTCAACCTTGAAGTGGGGCTTCGCGGCAGTGCGGACTTTTCCTGGAAAGGCGTATTCACGGTACAGCATCCCTCCACTGCAGTGAAACTACCT
>NC_051184.2:90401190-90420223 GCF_013339695.2 Rhipicephalus sanguineus | reverse complement strand
CGCCGAACAATTCAACGCCTTTTAATTAGCAATTTTGGTTTTATCAGCTGGCACTCTGTCGCATGGGATATCCGCCTTAGCAGTACAGTGCGTGAGTCCGTAAAATGCACCTAATCGTACACGACCACGAGCGGCCGTGCACGAACGCTTCAGTCAGAACACATTCAGCAACAACGGGCGAAGAACCGCGCCGCCCCGCCGTATACCGCTTTGTTGCCGACGGCGTCGCTAGGCCTCTCGCAGGAGTACGCACGGCTATACGACGAACGGCAGCTCGCGATCACAAAATGCTTGCTGTTGTGCAGTTTTCGTCGCCGTTATTTTACCACACAATAAAAAAACAGGTGTCGCGCTATCCGCCGTTAATCTACGGAGCGATGCACTTACAACGAACGAGACGGCTCGTAGTCGCGGTTCCTGTTGCTCGCAGTGCAGCGGCGGCCGCTGTTGGTCGTATCGGGCGCTCGCCTTCTCGCTATACCTTTGACAACGGTGGTTGCATGGCACAAAGAGACAATTTAAACTTACTCATTCCAGCAGCTTTTATTTTCTGTTGAAACATATTCTTTGCTTCACCGGTGGCCGGTGCGAGCTCGTATATGAACTCGGCATGGCCACCGGGTGTGGCTGTGGCGAGTTCGCTACGCGCCGCCGGCTTGGTACCGACGACGTAGCGAAAGCCTTCTTACCGCTTAGAAGTTGCAGCCGGTGAAACATCGGTTCGGTGACACTCCGAGAAGCAAGCGTTGGCCGGTGGTCGGGGCGAGCGCGTCGCCCGGCGCAGCTCTCACAACCGGCCGCCGGCCGGCTTGATGCCGACGACGTAGCGAAAGCCTACTTCTTACTGCCGATGTGTTCGCGGTCGGGACGCTGGCGCGAGTTGAACTTGTCTCTGACCAGAACGGTTCAGTGGAGAAAATAGTCCTACACGTCTACACAAACCAACCGGCCGTTGCAAATCCTCGCTGCAAATCGTCGCTGCAAACAGATGCCCGTACACACATCGCACATTCACACACGCACGCAGCATCACGACCAAAAATGGTTTCTAAAACTCCCATAGGGAGTTTCTAACCACGTGACACGCACGTCACGACCAAAATACTTTTAAACCTCCCATAGGGAGTTTTCTAACCACGTGATCTAAAACTCCGTGGGGAGTTTAACAAGGTCATGTCGTTCATAAACTCCCTCATTAAGCAAGGGGCGTTTTACGACGACATGTGCCGACTTCACCCCACTACCACGGAGTAAATGATTGGGGCATGGGGGTTTTAGGGGCTCATATGCTGGAAAAGCTCCCATCTCGGCTAATTTTCGTTTACAGTGTGTGTAGTTATACGTGCTCTATTTAAAGTATACGTAATGTGGACATCTGCGGTACACCTTCACTTGTTGTTGCGTTTTTTGAGCAGGACTGGGATATGGACTGTGTATTAGCAGTAGTGGCCGACAGATAATTCCAATGGCATCGAGGACAGCGAAAGCAACTGTGTGGTCTGTAGTGCCGAACGCCTTAGACAGGCCTATACGAACATACAGGCAGCAGACTTACCTTCATCAGTTGCATTAAGATAACAAGAGCTATAAGTACGAGGTTGTTTGAAAAGCCAGAAAAAAAGCCACAGTAATATGCTAAGGAATACTTCGATTCAAGTAAAGTGCGTTGGCGGGCTAGCTAATACGACATTGTAGTACTTGTGTTCCGTCAACCTCGCAGTTCCTTAGCGTTCTAAATACTTCGAATATTTACATACTTTGTTTGGCGCGTTTCTATAATTTCGTTATATATATGTAATAACACAAAGGGATCTATAATTGTGCACCATTACGCGATCGTATTTTTTTTTGTTTTGAAGGCAGGAATGACACAGCCACGTTGAGCTCATGCAAAAAAAAAAAAAAAAGCCGGTATTAAAGTACAGGTTCTGGATAGCACAGAGAACGTTAGCATTATGTTGTGTAAACATTTTAATACGGTAAGCGCGAATATTGCAGAGGCCTGTGCCTTTAAAAGCCTTAGTTAACGAAATTACTCAATTAGCCGTAGTTGGACGAACGAAAAATTTAAAGTGGTTGGCGGTCAAAACACATGTTGCAGCATGAGACGGAAGCGCTAATGAAAAAAGCATTACCCGACTGCTGACCCGAAGGTCGCATGATCGAATCCGCGGCCATGGCGGCTGCATGCATTGTCGATGCGGGTGAAAATTCTTGAGGCCCGTGTACTTATTAGATTTAGGTGCACGTTAAAGAACCCCAGGTGGCCGAAATTTCCTGAGCCACAAAATACATTACGATAACCTAAAGGACATTGAACTTGTTCAAAACGAGTCATGCAAAAAAGAAACACGTTTCGCGCCGCGCAGTGCTGCATTGAAGGCTGACGCCACGAACGAGCGGTTCACCGCATTAACACAATAAACCGAGTGACATGGTGAACAAGGGATGGCGGTTTATTGCAGGCTAATTACAGGTAACGAGGGCACTTGTTGGCTACAGGAACAGTGATTGAAGCGGGGGGCACGGCGTCGCAGCCGCTGTTTTGTACAATGTCTACCGCCGTCCGCACAGGACGGTGTGAAGCAAGATGTCGGCCGCCGGAATCTGTATCTTCAACGGCTGCTCGGACAGGTTGGGCGTCAGTAGCGGCACGTGGCGTAGTGCTGCTCCACGTCCCGCAGCTCTGCCTTGAACGGGCAGCCAAACCACGAGTTGACACAAAATGCAATCTCTCCGCGCACTTGCTCTAAGTCCAACCTCATGGGCCAGAGGTGAAACGCCGAACATGTGGCCCAGTCCTCCGGACACCGAACTGTCGTCTCGACCATGTAATCATCATAACACGCCAAGCACAAGACGTGGCTGCAGGGCAACAGCATGGCCTCGTCAGGAAGAGCCCGGCAGCCTGAGCAAACGGCTATACCAGACAGCGGCTGTGCGAACTGAACGCACCGGCCTTGTATGGGGCTTTCGAACCCGATGAGGATACAAGGAGAGTCGTCCTGGCTCGCGGCGTCGTCGTCGCTCTGCGTGATGACAGCCGGTGTCTCGCTGAGATCCTGCACGTCTTCATCCACCGCATCTGTCCTCTCCGTGGGATTCGCCTCGCTTGCTCGAACGTCGTCGTCGGCCGCGCTGGAGTCCGCTGAGGTAACGATCACCATCGTGAAGTCAACTGACTGGAGGTATCCGCGATGGCTTCGAGGGGACGTGGCGTGAACGTCTGTAATACCCACTGCTGACAGGGCTTGGTCTTTGATGGCAGCGAGACTTTCGCTCGGAAAGTTTCAGGCGAACGGTGCTGCGTGGATGGTCAAGTCGAGTTTTGTAGCCCGAGAAGCCTCTTGGTGACGTCACTGCTGACGCAGCTTCGCACGAGGTCGTCGATTGGCTGCGACGTTTCGAGGGGAGGAGTCGACATGACCACGTGGGTTTGTTAACAGCAGGGTGGGGAGGGGAGGGGGAACAACGATAAAAGCGGCTTTTGTGGGTCGTGGCAGCGGGACTTAGACAAAGACAGGACACACAGACGAGCGATACGAGCGCCGTCTGTATACCTCCTGTGTTCGTCTAATGTCACACTGCATTTTTCCGAGTGCGAACCAACTCAGCAAAGTCAAATTACTGTGTGAGTCCCCAAGTAGGTGGGAGGGGGGGGGGGTTTGCTTTGTGGTGTCTGAAAGGAGATAAGGAAAAAAAAAACGTGCCTCGTTGGTGTGTGTAAAAGTGCTAGGGGATTCGTCTGGAATGCGGGTCTTCAATTCAGCCATACGTTATGTACATTCGGGCGTGCGTTTGTATGTGTGCGTGTGTATTTACACATGCAAAATTGAAAATTTCGGAAGGGGTTGAACCTCCCGCTGGCTTCGCCAGTGCCGGCGGCTCAAACCCTCTTTTTTAAGGTCACGTACGCCAATTTCTGTACCGCTCGCCACGTTTTTCAATGTCAGCATCTGATGAGAAAATCGAGGCTTTCGCCTTACTGTGTAACATCTTTGTCTCACCCGCATCGTGGTGCTTATTGACGTCACTAGGTGGATGGACTTGGTAATTTTTTTTTTTTGCAAGGGTAGCGTCATTGCTGAAAACGGCAGTTACAGTCGCTATTTATGCGTGCGTCTTTGCTTCTGACACCACTGAAATACAAAGCCTAAATTATAGCACTTTCAAGAAATTATACGACTCTATTAATTGACAAACTTCCGTAATTTACTAACATTTGTTTTCGACCTGTGAGCGAAATCCGGGACCGAGTACATACGTGAATGGCCATTTTCGAGCAACTGTCACACTTGAGCCAATTGTTGTAATTATGGAGTTTTATACGTGCTTTGGCGAATTATATTTGCGGAAGCGCCTAGGCAGCCTCCGATCGCAGCGAAATGCCAGAGGCCTCTGTACTGTGCGATGTCAGTCTACATTAAAAAACACCGGATGGTCCAAATTTCCCAAGCCTTCCACTGGCGTGCCTCATTATCATATGGTGGTTTGGGCACGTAAAAATCCCGGAATATATATAGCGTATTTACACGATTGTAACTCATCTCGAATGTATAGGTCGACCCCTCAGAAAGCACGGTGAAAAAAAAAAACAAAAACAACGCGTGAGCGCATTTTATAAAGGAAATTTATTTACGTAGTCGCTGAACTGACTACACGTTGACTGACTGCATAGTTAGGGTCAGCGTCCGTGCTATCACGCACATCGCAAAAAGTAGCGCTGGGATATTTTAAGTAAGAATGTATCACCAGCTAGCCCCGCCATTTGTTCTGTAATGTCACGACAAAATGCGCATGTTCCGGTGTGCGAAAGTGGATTCGCGGCAGTATTTCGCGGGTTCCGGAAAAAACGTCCCCGGAATAAATGTCCCCGGAAGATACGTCCCCGGAATAAACGACCCCGGAACAAATGTCCCTGGAAAAAATGTCCCCATTTGCGTTGTCGGAAAAAACGTCCCCATACGGGGGCCCTCAGACGTTGCGCCTTCAAGACGCCAATTCTTTATTTCCCACTGCAATAAAAAAAAAAAAGATCCGCGCGATGATTGTAGTTTACTGAAATTCAAGTTTACTGCTATGTGGAACGCCTACTCGGCCACTGTTCATGGAGGACACAGGACGAACAATCATGGGGAGGCCTGAAACAGAAGGCTGGGAAGCATCGCGGCCTTGCGCTCGGAAGAAGCCACCGTGACATTGAAGATCTCCCAGTCTCGAGTAGGTGCACCCCGAAAGATGAGGCGCAAATCAACGGTCATGGCCATGCAGCAGAGTGTTCACAACCTGTGTGAGGACTATACTGCCGGGAAGACGAAAATTGAAGATTTCCTGAGGGTTATCGGACATACGATTCGGTTTTACCTTCATTCTTTTTTTAACACAATGTGGACGAATATTTGCGAAGTGTCGAATACAGAATGTAGTGTTTTGTCAAGTGAATTCGCACAGGAATCGTGTTTCGGTTAATTTTTCACTTGGGGACTTTTTTTCCTAGAGAGCCATGCCAGCGGGGACGTTTCTTCCGGGGACGTTTATTCAGGGGACGTATCTTCCGGGGACGTATATTCCGGGGACGTTTTTTCCTACACCCGTATTTCGCACCTCTATACATGGATGCAATAGTTTCGCGGCAATACGCGGGTATCATTTTTAGGATATTTTCTGCGGAACGATGCCGAAAGTACGCTTTATAGGCGAGAAAATACTGTATATGCTACGGGTAAAGCCGGAACGCAAACGTTACGTCGTAACCATATACAGCGTCCCTAATTTCTCGCTTAATTTTTGTTTCGATTGTAAGTCGACTCGCCAACTTCGGACTTCAAATTTAGGTAAAATGGGTCGACCTACAATCGTGTAAATGCGGTACTTATTCGCAACTTTCGCGACCTATAGGCGGCGCGAGTGTACACCCAACATGACGGTCGTTGAGAATATCGCACCGCTGCAGACGGTTTAGGAACGTACACGTTTGGCGAAGTGTGCAGTTCTTTGCGCTTCGGTTGCACCCCGGGTTATGGTTATGTTTTTGTGAAAGCAGGGGAGCGGTAACATATTGTCGGGTACATGATTGCAGCGACATTAGTAAGATAAATATTCGCAGAACTGTAAACAAGGCAAGCACGCCCGTCGCGTTGCTTGCTCTGCTTAATCGCACTTTTGCAACGTCTGCAGTGTTGTTAGCGCAATGTGATAATGGGAATCTCAGTAGAGATCTCTCAGTATTATCAGATACATTCTCGGTGACGTGCTTCATCTCATTTTTGCTTGCATTGCATTCGGCTGCGTGGCTTGTTCATCTCACTTCAAAGAACGAAGTGGAGTAAGTAGACGAAGAAAAAAAAATTTTTGCCATTCGAGACCGAAGTACGAGAACCACTTGAGGCATGTGCGATTACCGGAAATATGATTTTAATGCGCTTCCTTGATAAAACAAAGCAAGACAGCGGAGTGCTACGAGAAGTAGGTAAGCAGCGAATGAAACCAGCGGCAAGGCTCAATTTTTCGCGTGTGAGAAGTGACGTTCCGTTATCATTCTATGTCTTCGGTGTTTGAGAAGTGCAGTAAATAGTCTTTTATTAGCAAGTTACGGAAATACGGTACGCAAATACGGTAAGGCAGTACGGTACCGCTCCGTACTGTATTTCCGTAACTAGAAGACTCTGTTAACATGGTACGGGACAGAGACGACAAAAACGGTGCCATCAGCAAGTAACGCCGAACAAAAACGACTGTAGACGCGATGGTCAGGGAGCCACTTCACAGACACTTAAGATGTGGTATGACACGATGGTCGTTTTGAAGCCGGATATTTTATTATATTCCAGAGACGGAACGCATTCCTAATTAGTTCTGGTACTGTGTGCAAGCGACCGTGTCGATGGCAGGAACGAAGCCGCGAGAAGCGTGATATGTGGTGCAACCCTGCAAGGACAAAATGAGTGCTGCATACATTCATGGGCCTTGGTTATTTGCTTGCTAATTTTAAGCCGCTTTACCACCTACGGCTTCTTCTGAAGGCGCTAAGCTGAAGGAGTGGGGGTGGGGGGGCCTTGCGTTTCCCCTGGCTGTACGCTGTGAGCATCGAGGCCCGTAGTAAAATCTGTTGCCTTTTTTCTTTTCCGTTGACTTTGAGGAACCGAAAGTGTCACGCTAATATCGAGACCATGCACAACGTTGCAAAACGATCACAAACCAGATAAAACAAGCGGCAACATTTGCTCACTCAAGCAGGTCCAAATAAAGTCCCTAGATTTTTTTAAAAGTGAAGAATCTAGGCAATTAGGTCCAACATTTCAGTGACCTCGAAAGAGCTTCCGGCGGCTACCGCTCGGCGGCACCACGGTACGTGAAAGTTGCCATCGCAAGCCACGTGCAATGAACTACTCTACGACTCGAACTTGAGAACATGTTTTGTTGGCAGAAAGGTCGCCCGTGATTAAAGCCTCCCTAGGAGCAGAGGGCGCCTGGTCAACACCTCCTAGACAGGTTTTCTAGTAGGTGTTGGCCTGGTTCGAAGACCCTCCACACAGCTGCGACTTACAGAAAGGACGCGTGACGCACCGTTCCTGAGTGGGATTATGAAGACTTCCACGGCTCTTAACCACAAGGATGTTTACAAAGGGCATTTGTGTGGCCCTCGAGGGCCACACAAAGAAGGCAGTGTTGAAAGGCAGCAGGACAAGCCAGGAATGTTCGTGGAAAAGAGAAGCTTGTAAAGGACACGTACTGAACAATACCATTTTTTTTCTTGAGCGGGGGGGGGGGGCGCAGTCGTCAAGGAGGGGCCCATTGGAGTACTTTGTTTTGTGGGAGTCCAGTTCAGGCCCTTACTTGTGGAGCTGTGAGTCACTAAGAAGGAATGCGTCCTCGCCTTATCTTCGCTCTCCCACTGCGAACCGCTGCGACGGTGTGTGACCACGCTGTAATGAATTACGTTAAGTAACAAAGTTTATAACTATTTTCTCTTTTACCAACGTGCAGTTTGTTGAAATTGAACAAATGTTACCCTGTCCTTCAGATAATGGGCCTCGCCCGTTTCACCCGGTATACAAATAACTTCGGTAAATGTAAAATCCACTTAGTAATATAAGAGCACATATACATTTTATGAGTTCTTCAACAGAAAAAAAAGTTCTTTTTTTAGGCTCGTCCAGATGTTCTACTTCAATTCGCATAAAATGTTGGTACCATGTGTCACCAGCTAACCAAGTATGCCTGAAATAACCGAATAACATTCCAAGCAAGAGCTACCTGTTAACTGGACGCTTGAGACTTTTCGACATTTCCTAACGGTGCGATTGAACTGCGCCAAGGAAAAAAGAGATGGACGATTTTCAAAAAAGTTTAAGAGGATCCCTAAGCAAATAGTTATCAGATGAGAACACGAAGCATTTTTCTTAGGTTGGAAAACATATTCAGCGCTATTGGCCTCGAGGAGTTACGGAGTCGCCCTCTATCGGACGCGCCTCAATTGCGTGCTAGGCGGGATACCGCCGGCGCACTCCCGATACGTTTTGCTGTCGGCGCTCTACAAAAACACCTCGCGGAAGCCCTCCAGGGCATTTCTGTAAGTACTTTCGAAATGAACTGTGTTCTTTATTGTCACTATAATCATTTTCGACGAACTGAAAGCACAAGATAGTCTACAGTCGCTGTCTCTTTGCAGAAGACCGAGCACCCGCTTCACGCTGTCACCGCGTTGCAGACCCCTGAACCGGCTTCTTGCGTGAAAGGTAGTCACTCGCTGAGTGCAAACTATGTGAAATATCTCGTTAGAGTAGACTGCCTCTATAACCAAACGGATCATAACAGAAAAAGCCCCAAGCCAGCGATCGCACGGGTTCGCGACGACTGACGGTGCCTCTGCATGTATGAGCGTCTGCATGTATGTTGGTACTCATGGTTTCGCTTTTGCTACGAGCGCATTTTGGCACCGCGCTGTGAACTTTAGGCCGCAAAATATGAGAATTTGTGAGTAAACAAACAACTACTGTTGCGTGGACGCTATCAGAGCAGTTAAAAACAATTTCCTTACAACTGCGGCTTCGGTGGCGCATGGCAACTTTGTGATCTGCCGTCCCGACGATTCAGTGTTTTTTTCTTTTTTGGTCTAAATTCGGGTACTTTTCAATGTCATTTGACAAGTTGTCTCGCACTGCGTATTGATCGGTCTTCTCAGCGGGCAAATGCCGCTGCTTATGTTTCTTTATTCCGCGCATTCGTTTCGTTTGGTGCTCACACAAAACGTGAGCAATGTGACGCCTTTTTTTTAATGCTCCTTAATTATCGTTCCGTTTGCCGCTCTCTGTCATCAACAAATTCATAGACCAAAGCTTCGCCACTTCGAGATTGCTGGTGGAAGAAGAACCAGTCTACGAGACCGAGCATGTAGTAGCATGCGACGCCTAGGAAAAGAAAGAAAATACAGTAACGTTGCGGACTTGTTCTGCAAACGTCGGCTGTGAACTAGGACCCACATAACCTGAAATAGCGGTGAATAAAATAGAAGTCATTGCAGCAACCAACAGCCGCAAAACAGGATAGTAATTATTTGGCATGTACCCCAGCAATTTTGGCAGCAGTGTCGTGTCTAACGCCAACAGGCTGGCATCTTTCCCACGTAAATAAATGAGGCTCCAAGAAAATACATGGGGTTGGGCGGTGGGCCGATCACGGAGGCAATGCAAAATTTATGTAGCTTATGAAGCAATGCATGCCTCATCAAATAGGAGGTTGCCCGTCGGCGTCCCGCGTCGGCGGCGTCAACACGAGTGATGCAAAATTAATCGTCACGTGATGGTGTCACCATATGACGTCATCATGACGTCACAGATCGCCAAAATATGTAGCGTCATTATGACGTCACATAACGTGACGTCACATGATGACGTATTCACACGTCATGGTCGCTTTGCATTGCCTCCGTGATCGGTCACGGAGGCCGTGCAAAACCGCGTTAGGCGGAGAACGCTTTTGGAGGGGGGCGCGGGAGAATCAGTACATCGACTGACAAGAAGATGGCTTTCGCCTTCCAGTCATCTTTAACGAATGCATAAGGGACCCTGCGCGTTTTTAATTTAACGTATCTAAACAATGGCTTGACCATCTGCAGCCGATTTTGTGGACGCTGAGTACGGGGCCGACGATCAAGAGGGTCGCACGGGAGGGTTCTGAGATGGTATCGCACGTGGTAAAAGATAGCGCTTTTACCATCCTGTGGCAGATAAGCATCATTTGCCGGCAAGAAGCGCGCGCGAGCCATCGTCTCAGTGCGCGCTGTCTGCTACTCACCGAACATCGCAGGCCCGAAGCAGTAACACAAGTCTTCGTCGCGGAAGTTCTTGTTGCACACAAGAGGTCGTAGCGGATGGCTACAGGCGTAGCGGATGGCTACTACTGTAAAGCGGATAGCTTTACAACCCATGCTTCACGCTGTTTCTTGTCCCGCGGTTACCAGTGCAGGCTGACACTGGGCTCCTTTGCGTAAGCGCGGCACTGCGGCACCGAGCGGTAGAGCCCCATGTTCGTCGCCTTCGGAGGCAGCCACTCTATTACAATGGTTTCAATTGAGTAGAAAAAGAGAGAAAACTTCCGAATTTGAACAGACAGCAGCGCATGTGGGACTTGAAACTCGTTTTCAGAGCACGCGGCAGTGCGCCACAAGCAGCCGACGCGGCCGCTGAGACCACGCGATCCTGCCAAGCACGTCACGCCGACGGTGGCGCCGGCGTTTCCAGTGGTGGGCCTCGAGGCCAATATTGCAATGCTCTTCGCAGGCCGGTAACCAGGAATCGTTTTCAAGGGGGGGGGGGGCACTTGCTGAAAACCTTGACCATTTGAGAAAAACGCCTTTTTTCATTATTTATTTTCGGTAAAATTACCTACTTCACCAAGATTTCGGGGGGGGGGGAGTTAGCGGGCCCCTAGCCCCCCCCCCCCTCCACCCACCCACCCCTTACGGGCCTGGCTCTTAGGCTGGCTGTTGTTAGGGGAAGTGGGGGTGGGGTGCAAAGAATGAGGCGATGCGAGAGGCGCAATTTTCTTGCGGAATGTTTAGTTCGATGAGTCTAAATAGTTTCATCTTGCTGCGTGTGATGTGCCCTTGTACCGGCGGGAATTATTTTGCCGTCTGGCTGCAAGTACCGCAGCTTTCCAACCGATAACGAAAGCAACCATCGTGTTTCTGCGGGAACATTTTACAGGGACAGCAAACCACCACCACCTGCACCGTTTTATGCGTAAAAGCGCTACCGAGTGTTACGTCAGTTGTGCCCCTGCATGGGAGCGGCGCCTCGTCAAAATAAATCTGTGGTCTTGGCTTGTGCGGCTATAGATGTTTTAACGGGATAGCGATATACCACGCACAATCGAACAAAAACCCGTCTCTGTCGACATTAGAAAGAAGTCGCTGCATTTTTACTAGCTTATTTCGGGGAAAACTTCGTCAAATGGGGTTCATTGCCGCGATACCTTCGTTGTATCGAGATTATTAAAACGCAGAAGGCTATGGGTACCTGCCGAGGAATGTAAATTTCTTCGCTGGATCGGGAAATTCCTAAATTCGGGTTTCGTTAGGTCGACATTTAACTGTCGTAATTTTTGTAAAACAAAACACTTTGTGGCGTTTCCGTATAGCTTCACTCTAATTAGCGACGGCAAAAGCGCAACGAGCGATAAGAGCAGTTTGGAACGTGCTCGGTTGAAAATAAATAAACCCTCAGGAAAGCCGCCTTGCAGACCTTTTTGCAAACCTTCCATTGCTGGAAACTGCGCAGAAGCATGATTTCTCTCTCTCTCTCTTGGGCGAGTTGGTGCAGCGTGACTTAGACGAAGACAGAAGACACAGATACCGACGCCGCAGATGACGCAAGCGGATGTGACTTCTTACCCTCGTGCCATCCCTCCCTGTGTGGCTGCCACCGCAATCGTCGGGAGAAAAGGAAGCGCTTATGAAGCACAGGACAAGCACCTGTCACCCCGCTCGTTCTTGTCATTTTTTTTAATTGGCAATCGATGCTCGAGGCAATGAACTCCGATAGAAAACGTCATTGGATGACCACCTGGAAAAGTGGTTCGAGACCCCTTTAAGCTTTCCAATCCCGCCTTTTTTGTTTGCCCATCGAACCGCGTTAAATAGGCGGACTTTGTAGACTGAGAGAAAGCTCCGGGGCAACCTAATACACATGTCACATGCTTATCACAATCAGCATAATGCAAGCGATCAGCATATGTTTTTTTTTATCGCACTTGAGGTGGTCGCCAGAATGGCTGGGACATTTGGCGTGGAACGACCCTATGTGAAGACAACGATAAAAATCCCGTCTTCCTAAGACCCTGTGTAGTTATACGTGCTCTATTTCAAGTATACGTAATGTGGACATCTACGGTACACCTTCACTTGTTGTTGCTTTTTTTGAGCAGGACTGGGATATGGACTGTGCATTAGCAGTGTAGTGGCCGACAGATAATTCCAATGGCATCGACGACAGCGAAAGCAACTGTCGGTGACGGATCATGCGGCCGAGCCTTCCGAGTACGACGCACATTCGCACATGCGCGCTAAGTGCAATGTTCATCCTCTTACTTATTTTCGAAGTTACAGAGAACTAAAGAAAGGCTTTGCTATAACCGCGTCGATGCTCTGCCCTGCAACAGAAGCGGGCGTGTGAGCGGCCTGCGCCACCCCTTCTGAAAAGCGGGATTTACCCGAGTCATCATATATACTTGCTAACATGTTTCTATCGCACTGGTACCATGCATACCATATAGAGTAACTTCAGGAAGGGCCACGGTAACTCTGAAGCCAAGCACTCCCTGCGCGCGCTAGCCTCCGCAACGGCAGGGAGCGGGTTGGCTCGGAGCGCCCCCGCGAAGTTGCGGCCATAGATAGAAACAGACCCCCGTGCGCCTGCCATGAAGGAAGGAGCGAGCGCGCGCCTCCAGACCGGCCGTGCTCCTGTATTCGTCTAATGTCACGCTGCGTTTTCCCGTGTACGGACCAACTAGCCCCAGTCAAAGTACTCTGTAAGTCATCAAGGAGGAAGGGTTGCTTTGTCGTGACTGAAACGAGATAAGGATTAAGAAAAGTGTCTCATTGATGTGGTAGGTGTGTTCAAGTGCTAGGGTAATCGTCTGGAATGCGGAAGGTGCTCTCTTCAATTCCGAGTTCTTCCTGCAACTACCCTGTAACGCCACAATCATGGAAAAAGAGAAAAAAAAATTACGCCATCTCCCGCTAAAGGGGACCATGAGGCGATGCGAAGCCGGAGCACTTGCACGATCGCGTTCCGTTGGCGTTCGTTGGGCATGCTACCGACCTCGTGTCGTGGAACGCGAAGAGGGACGCTACGCGCGTCGTGTCTTCCATCTAGCCTGGCCGTTAATTCTCACAGGGCGAGCGGGGAACGCGGTCGACAGGCGGGCGAGAGGGGGGGGGGGCAGCGTAGGAGAGGAGAGAGAAGGGGAGGGGACGCGCATGCGCTCGAGCTCATCGCGGCGTTGTGCAGGAGAGAATTTCGGCATGTCTAGCCCGCGTTTCAGAGGAAGAGTGGAAAGGGGGATGGGAGAGGGAAAGTGGAGAGGGGATAGGGAGAGGGTGAGTGGAGAGGGAAAAGAGGAGAGGGGTAGAGGGGAAGGGGAATGGTGAGGGAAGTGGAGAGGAGGTATGTGGAGAGGGTATGCGCATGCGCAGTGAGGGTGGTCACGCCGCACACCACCACCACCACCACCGCCGCCGGATTGAGCTCGATCTTAAGATACTTCGCATCTAAAAACTGTCCGCAAGACACCATTTAGAATCCATCGTGATTCAAACGACGGATCATACTTTGAACCGAAATGACGGAACGCTCTCTCTTATCTACAGCCGCTGCTTACGTCACATTTTAAAGCCCTCATAAGCATCGCTTACACTCGTCCTCGCTTTCATTGTGAACAAGGCTCCCGTCAGGAGAGCCGAAACGTCTTTTAGGGGCGAAGCTCCTTATAGCATCACTTGGTCGGTCGTCGCTCCATCTGGCGTTCCCCCGCCGTCGCATCTCCCGTATCATTCAATAGATGGCGCTGTCCCATAGAGATGCATGCAAACTGCAGTTGAGTGACGATATACTAGATGGCACTGTCCCATAGAGATGTGTGCAATATGGCGGTTGGGTGAACGCACGCTAGATGGCGTTATAGGTGCCGCTGCTCTCAGATTGGCTGCCGCGCCCGTTATCTCTCATTCTCCTTGATCGTAGCCGTACGTGGAGGAGTGCGCTTGCCGGATCGTGCTGCTTGGCGGACCATGGACGGCGAGGAGCGCCGGGTGCGGAAGGCCGCTGCGTCTCGTACTTGTCGGCAGGATCCCGAGGTGCGACCTCGAGAGGCCGCCGCCAAGCGAGCGCAGCAGTAATCAAAGCGGCGTATCGCTTTGATTACTGCTGGGCGAAACCACTGAACATTTCACGGTGTAACCATGATTGCTTCAGGAGCTTCGCCCAAGCTCTTCATCATTCACCCGTGGATATGCTGTAATTTTTTTCCGTATTTTATTTCATGGTCGGTGTCCTGCTTTTATTCTATCAACTACCCGTTTTCCAATAAAGGAAGGGTTACCCTGAGAAGGAACTCGAATAATGACCTCTCCTTTTTGCTTTCTTGCGACCCGCCACGGTGGTCTAGTGGTTAAGGTGCTCGAATGCTGACCCGCAGGTTGCGGGATTGAATCCCGGCCGCGGCGGCCGCATTTTCGATGGAGACGAAAAGGCTTGAGGCCCGTGTGCCTATATTTAGGTGCACGAAAATTCCGGTGTACAAGAGTGGTTTCACGGTTGTGCAGGGAAGCAAGGTTCGGGGCAATACTCGGGTATCATTTTTCGGAAATTTTCCGCGGAAAGTGCTGAAGCGCGCGTTATGCGCCAGAAAATACAGTATGTGCTACAGTTAAAGCCGGAACGCAAACGTTATGTCCTAACCATGCCACAGCGTCCCTGATTTCTCGCTTATTCCACGGTAACTGACGGTAGTAGTTTCTGTTTCGATTGTAAGTCGACCCTCCAACTTCGGATTTGAAATTTAGGTAAAATGGATCGTCTTACAATCATGTAAACCTGGCATTAGACCGTTATAGTTTAGCGTGATAGCGGGGGTTAATGGGATAGCGTTACCGTGCCGAAACGTTCGTTGAGGACAGCGCATTTTAAGCGTAATGGCGTTTACTGCCCAAGATGTGACGGTGGCGTCACCTAACGGAGGGTGAATGCGTGAAGAAAAGTGAAAAGAAAAAAACTGAGAATGCTCGCCTGTATCCCCGCACGAAGCAATATTACTATCTTTTTTTAGCAACAATAAAAGTAAATAGATATGAACCACGCACCAAAAGTGAAAATTCTTACGTTGCAGATTTGTTTGCACCGATCTCCTATTAGGCCTAGGGACGTTCGAAATAGGAAGCGATCTCAAAAACTACGCTATGTTATGCGTAATACTCGGGCGTCGAAGCTACCGCTACCTGAAGGCAAGCGAAGCCATTCTACACAGTCGCTTGCTGTGAAAGAAGTGAATCCGTCCACATCAACGCGGCTAAATTCAGTTCGAAGCGGGCGTCCAAAACCGCCGCCATGTTTTACGTACACTACGTTAACCACGCAAACACGCTAACGCTAAATCTGAAAAATATCGTGCGTACGGTAAACGCTACGGGTCGTTTAGCATACTGCGCATGCGCATTTCGATTCCGCTAAGCCCGCTAAACTATAACTGTCTATTAGCGTTCGATCGCAAGCCACGTGCAGCACGTGAGCCCCTCGACTCGAACATGGGAAACTCTTTTGTTACCAGAAAGGTCTCCCGTGACTAATCGGTCTCCCGAAGAGGATGTGGTGCCTCTTGTAATGACTCTCACGTAGCTGCTTCTAACACAGAGGAAATATGACACACCGTTCCTGAGAGGCAGTATTAAGACGTCCACGAGCTTAAAGGGACACTAAAGAGAAACAATGAATTGGTTTAGATTGATAAAGTGTGCTCGGAGAACTCTTGTGTAGTGCATGTCACCACCATAGGTTTATTATTAGAGAAGAAAACCAAGTTCAAAGTTTCATTTTTAAATTTCGCGCCGAACTTTGTAATTCGTGACGTAAAAGACTTCAAAGAGCATTTAACGTGTTTTGGCGCTACTGGCTCGACGAAATTTCCACAAACTCGTTATGTCAAGTCTCTGGCCCCCTCAGAGGACAATGTACTTCGATTTAACCGATTAGGAGCTACGTAATCCCAAGCAGGCGCCGTCAAAAGTATGTGACGTCACGGCAAATGGTGCGGAAATTCCAAGGCGGCGTCGCCACCCGTATTTTCTTTTTGCGCATTTTCTCGCTTATTAAGCGTCTTCGCACAGAAAGCGTGGTGTTTTTGGTATCGTGGAAGACTACTTTACTAATGCGAGAAAAATCGTTTTGCTCTTTAGTGTCCCTTTAACCACAATGATGTTTCATTCAAGAAGAGCCACCCTCCCTGACCCCACGAAATTGCAACGTGAGAAGGGGGTTTTCTGGCGACCGGACACGCCAGGCATGTTCGTGTATAAGACAAGCTTGTGTTGTGTCTGTGACTGTCTGTGGTTTAATTCGAAGCTCTCTGCGCTGAGAATCAACGTAGAAACAACCTAGCATCACCTAGCTAAAGCCTAGCAACAACCTAGAAATAACCAGATTAGTCTTCAGAATCGTCCAGTTTCGCTGTTTCAAGGCTTAGTGCAAGCTTCGATCATTTTTTATTTCTTTCTGTCATCAAAGCCGCCATCGCGGAGTGCCAGTACGTTCAGGAACTACGTCCATGGCGTCACGTGCAAGCTATCTACAAACACAAAGGACAAAACACGCGTGTGACCGCACGTCTTGGACTGGAAGGGTGATGTCACATGCTTGTGGATACGTGTCTGCCGTACAGACCAACGCTTGTAGAACCACCTCAAGGTCCACAAACGTTGCCTGAGGAGGCGGCATTGACCCCCCGCAAAGAAAGGCACCGCCGTCCACTAGAGCTGTCATCGAGACACCCTATTGTGTGTGTGTGTGTGTGCGGGGGGGGGGGGAGGAGGGTGAAAGATAGAAAAAAGAAAAGGCAAGACAGGCTTTCGAGGGGATGTACCTATGCTAAAACGAGCGCCAGGTCAGGATGCCACTTCCTCACCGCTCTGTTGTTTATATATGACACTGCGACGCCCCCCCCCCCCCACCCCCACTTTTTTTACTAATGTGTTTAAGGAGAGGTTCAGGTTGCCTACAGGTATGGCTCTGGCTACTCCTCTTCTATTACACGTCATAATTTTGCATCATGAAGTTGTCATTAACAATAAAACAATACAATATTTACGCATGAAAAATGTCCTTTCACAAACAGCACAGTTCACACGTCAACGACAATGTTCACGCACAAAAAACGTCCACGCTTTACAGAAGAGTTCATAAGGGTATCACTCAGCACTTGCCCGCACTTTAAACACTGCTGTCATGAAACACGAGAAAGACACGATAACGTGTGACTAGAGGTATCACTAGCAAAGATTTTGGGCCCATGGTCAACGGAAACTTTTCAAAATATCGCTGCGCGCGCGCACTAGTACACTTTTTAGAGGAATCGGGAATATCAGAAAGATACTGATTCACATAAACAGTTATCGTTCGCATTGTTACTTTTTAACAGATAGCCTTTTTTATACAGGTCCCCTCCGCCCCGCTTCCCAACCCCTTTGACGGAGTCGTCCTGGAAGGGACGTTTGAGGGTTGGTATTTCGCGATTGGACAAACGGGGCCACAGTAGAGCGAATTGGACCGAGTTCGGTGCTCGCGATGCGTAGTTGAAAACAATGCGCCTTTTTCGGCGTGTTGACCGCGGCTTTCGCTCAGAGTGGACAAAGACGGAAAAAAACAGGAGAAAGGAAAGGGCCGTTGAACTCGCAACAAAAGGATTTAATGCGAAGCGCACGTAACGCGCAGAAATCGTCAAACTTTTTTGGGGCACTTGCCGTGGGTCAGCTGCCTCGAAGAAGTCATTACGACACAATGTAAACACCTGCCAACACGCATTGACCGTGAAAAAAAAAGACAAAGCTGAAATTTCAAGAACTGTTTCGTATACGCGGACACGACCTCTATAACCTTCCCTCTCTCACTCTTTCTCTTTTGACAGTATTCCGCGTCGTGTCCTCCCCCCCTCTTCTTTCTTTCTTTCTTCGCTACCGATGTTTTGTTTGCACGGAAAGCTCTTGCTCCGGTTTTAAAGCTGCCTACCTTGATGTGTTCTGTTCTCTCTCATTGATTGTATAAAAGTGCCATGCTCTTTCATTTATTGTCAATGATAGTAATACAATTGCTGGAGTTTTACGTGTCAAAACCGCCATATGATATGAGGGACGCCGTAGTGGGGGACTGCGGATTAAATTTCGACCACCTGGTGATTCTTTGACGCGCACATAAATCTAAGTACACGGGCATTCCTTGCATTTCGCCACCATCGAAACGTAGCCGTACTTTTTATCGGCTAATGTATATACTACGCGTATTAAGAGTTAAAGGTTCGCCGTTATTGCCTAAAACATTATGTTTGGCTGATCAGCGATGTAGAATCTCTGAACGAAATTTACCAAGGCGCTTCAAGTTTCCGACCTAAAACCAGCGACATTCGAGGGGCGTTCAATAAAGATTTCCCCTGACCCACTTCCGGGAACGGAGAGCAACGAAACTTTGCAGATATATTAGTCCTTCTCCTCCTAGGTGCCACCCAGAGACACACACTTCTCCCATCTTTTATGCTTACTGTAACATCTCGCTTTTAGAAGTCGACAGGTTGCTGCAAAAGCCATGTTGTAATTTCAGAAATCAGAGTCTCATCATCTAGAAAATGCTTTGCCCTTCAAATATGACTTCAATGTTGGAAAGAGGTGGATTGTCCCTGGTGCGAGGGTCGGTGAATAAGGGGAATGCCGTAGAAATTACAAAGCCGCAGGAGCGTGCTTCCGTCTGGGCAACATGTGAGTTGTGAACTGGGG
>NC_051184.2:90271117-90401090 GCF_013339695.2 Rhipicephalus sanguineus | reverse complement strand
TGTAATTAATCTCGTTAATACACATCCTCTTGTGCATCCTTTTTCTTTTACAGCTGGCAGGAGTTGTGTCCCCACGACGACTGTTGCTTGGCTAGCTATACTTCACTTCTCTTTGTGATCAGCTTGTGGATAGAAATCCGATAATAATACAGTTAAACCTCGTTATCACAAGACGGGCTATAACAAAATAATGGATATAACGAGCAGATCATAATTCCCCTTGAATGTCCCAACTGAAACCGATGTATTTATAACCTCCTTTTAACGAGGTAAAATTTGCCTGTTACATACCGTAACAGGCAAATTTCGTTAGGAAATAATATTTCAAGCCAATGTCACGACAGTGCACAGCGCAGATTTAAGACGATGTGCAGCACAACAACTCTATTTAGAAGTTTTAAAACTCCCGCCGTGCATCCTCCAGCAACGTGTGCAAAGCTGGACGGCACGCCATGTGCACACAGCTGTGCCCGCGAAGCCATTCCCACCTTCCTGTGCAGGCCACGGCCCGAGTGCTTGCAGCCACTGCCACCATTGTCACTCGCCGACATGAGCCGCATTGTTGAAGTTGTGTGCGAGTATTTTTTCTTAGTGCTTCAGCGTTATTATTTACTGAGCCGCACTTGTAATTCCAGCAACACGAATGTGCCAGGCGGGAAGCGAAAGCGTATAACGCCAGAGGGCGGCTATGATAAAAGTGCCGCTGCTACTGAACTCACGAGGGCAGCGAAGATAGCGTGAACATAGCGGCCACAACTGAGCGAGTCATCATTTGCATCAGGAAGATGCATCAATGCCCAATTACAGACTTCTTTGCAGCCAAGTCTGTTTGAAATGTGAATTATGTATTTTAGACTGCAATAAAGTATGTGCGTCACTTTTCCTTTTTATCTCTGGCATGCAATTATTTTGTTAAGTACCACCGTGCAATGAAATGCAATTTCACTCGCTGTTTGCATCGAGTGAGTAGAGTGCATAATATTCGCAGCACATGCCCGCTGCAGCTATACCGAAATATCGGTTGTAACGAGCAAATTATGGCACCCCTCCAATTTCATTATAATGCAATTTAACTGCAATAATAATATTGATAACAAAGAAGGGAAGTTGTCAGTGTACAGTGTACATTCAAGTTACAGTGAAGTGATCAAATGTTAAAGATGTACGGTGCTCTCGGAATGAAACACGTCAATTTAGGGCTAAGTTATCCACATACATTTGTTTCCATCACATTCAATTCATGTCCGAATGGCGTAATATGGGCTTGTACATTTATACCAGAACAAGCATCACCTTCAGTGGCCAGATTCATAGCAACATGACATGTTTATATCAATCAATCGTGAGTACAAGTTACTCTGCTTGAAGTTCTGGTGTCACATTTCAATCTGTAAGAAGTGTACAGTGCTCATCTAAACTAGCAAGTCCAGCTTGGCACCAACCTCAAGCTTCTTTCCAAAGACGAGATGCTCGAGGTAGAGGACAACGGCGTCGTGGAAACGGTGCAGGTACTCCAGCACGTTCTCAGGCTTCAGCTCGTCCGAGTCGGGTTCGTCGGATGGCCTATCCGTGAATATCTGCAGTAGCAAAGAAATAAATTCCAATAATAATAGTTTGTGGGGTCTTGCTTCCCAAAACCACGATATGATTATAAAGACGGTGTAGTGGAGGACTCCGAACATTTCGAACACCTGGGGTTCTTTAATGTGTTCCTAAATCTAAGTACATGGGCCCCTAGCATTTTGCCTCTATCGAAATGTGGCTGGGATTCGATCCCACAACCTTTGAGTCAGCAGTCGAGCACCATATCCACTAGACCACTGCGGCAGGTCAACCAAATAAATTTGTAACGGCCACTAAGTTCACCGTCAACATATGTTAGTGTTAGCTACTAATTTAACAAAACTCTCAATAAACGCATGATGGGTGCAATAAAAAGGCATGGATGTGAACAATGTACTAAAATTCTGGCAGAATCCACCTGCAGTGATTGCCTAAGTCATACTGGAGCACTCGCAAGCCGTACATATTTGATTTAACAATCATTACAGCCAACTGAATGAAAAACGGCAGGGCACCCGTTTGCCTTTCCTGCTTTATAAGCGAGACGTGCTGGGTCTCTCTGATGACCTTTTGACCCTCCACATGTGAGTTGCACATGTGCGTTGATACCACAACAGTACTATGATGGCGATGTTCTTGCTGTCACAGCTAATCTGCTTCCCCCCTCCACAAATGTTGTTGAAATGACAACAGGCACTCGTTTATGACTCTTCAGTTTTCCATCTTCAGTTTCTCAGGGGGATTAAATTTTCTTATTTTTACGTGCTCATGGTATCAAGGTCCAACAGACAGACATGTCAAAGTGCTGTCCGACAAACTATATTTAAGAATGCACCCCTTTTATGTTTAGCTGTTTTACACCACTTTGCACATAAAGCATGGCCAAGACCTCCTGCAACAACCTCAATCACTGTAACTGATCTGTTAATATCCGGCTTAGAAAACAAATCAATCAATATATTTTTGGCAAATGTAGTGCTTGTGCTTTGGCCACTAAATTGTAGAGCCTCTGGTTTGCACATCTAGAGGTACTTGGAGACAGAATTGATACTGCGCTGCATGAATTGGCAGTAAATAGTACTAACAGGTTGATAAACACCAACCAGGAATTCTAGTATATTTGGCAAGACTGGAAAGCATTAGCGAAATGTGGCCACATGCACAGCTTTCGTCAAGCACTTTTTTTTGCCATAGGCAACGGCACATGGCAAAAACATGCACATGGCACATACTCAACATGCACTCTAATTTACCGTTATACAAGTTGTGAAACAAAATCAACAAATTTCATCCCACATCAGATCAGGTGACTATGAATAGATTGTTATCTTCTGATTAGTAGTCATTCCTCTACGTTTTGTATCGAAGAGTTAGTGCTAAAAACAAGGCACTGGCTTAAGAAGAGAACAGAACATGGGTGCTTCCATAACAATTCGAACCTAACAATTCGTTTCAGAAAAAACAGCAGAAGCCACTAGAAAGTTGGTTGCATTGATGGCAGTGGCCTATCTGTATGCATAGGTTGCATGGTTTCCATAAATTTAAGTTGTTTTTCCAGTGCATGCTAACAATTTTTTTTGTTTAGCATCCTTTGCACTGCTCCAACTCTGAGAGCTATTTATCGCTAACTCATCATGGTTCCCATGTCTGGACACAGTTGACAAAAACATTTGACGGAAGATGTGACAAAAAGAAAAGGAATACATTTGTAGATGAAAAACTTCCTGTCAGTGCTACCTCCATGCTGAGCTGGTGTCCAATGCATCGGCAACATGGGCAGTGCAAACTATCCTATAGGCATCGGGCGGCCGTCGTAAGGCGCCAGCTACGGCTCTCCCGAAAAGCGCCCCAAGCGGCGGCAGGGACAGCACTGGCATGTGAAGCAGACGACGCGGAGCAGGCTCTGCTACTTTCGGCACGTATTCGACGAGAAGCGCAGCGTTTCTTTTCGAACAATTCGAAGCTGTATGCTGTTGCGTTTGTCGCCCATAGGCAAAAAGAAGTGGCAGCAACAGTGTTCTTTTGAACAATGCACGAAGCGTTCGACTCTCGGACATGTGTTCAGACAACGGGGCCCGTCGTCGGGCTTCAGGCGGACTCCTGCGCAGTCATTTGCGGTCGTGGACGCGTTTAATGGCCGCCAAGTCATCTAGAAAGAATGACACGGGTCCCTTTCATGGCCACGCCAATGAGTGCCATCGGAACATCAATCAAGTCAGCTTCTTTGCGTGGTGCTGTGCTTGTAGGCGTTTTTTTTTTTTTCGGAGGCGGACCAGAGGGGCACGATGCCTCCTCCCTTTCGGGACTGCAAATGAGACAGGCCCGATTGACGACACAATGTAAAAAAAGCATCTTTGCATTTTAACTGCCAAACTCGCTGTTCCTCATTATTGTCTGGAGGGCCCCTGGCATGAAGGCGAGTCCTGACAGCACAAGTGCACCCATGGCTGTGCCAGTTATTTTGCGCTGCAGTTTCAAAGGCTTGAACAGCCGGAGTACGCGTTTTCGTGCATCTGCTCTAGAGAAGGGTCGCCGCTTGCACGAAGCAGGTCACATGCCCGACATCATGGAATATAAAGGCAACAACGAGTGCAAATAGCGTTGCAAGTGCGTCCCGAATACGAAGCTTAACGCGATAAGCTATGATGCGGAGCTAGATGTAAGTAGCACCATTTCTATTTTTAAATGCGAAGCATTTCTTAGCGAACCCTGGGCACTTTCAGCGTTTCTATCTACATATCTGTCTATGTAGCCACCTACGTCTGGGTGCTCTCGTGATCGCCTCCTTAACTTGGTGTAGACCAAAATTGGCATGGGAGGGTAAGATGATTTGACGAATATGACTGTCGGGTCATGGAATTAATAACGTGAAAAACCTGTCACGTACGTCGTCAAACCCTTTCCTCCAGACACGAGTGGCACATACCCGTTTACCACGGGCCGCGGTGTACGGGTATGCGCCACAGGTGATTGACAGTTTATATCTACCCAGGAACGGCGAGAACAGACATTGGTAATTTAAATGCGAGAGCGTCAAGAAAAACCGACACCACAGCGTTGACCCGACGAGTGCAGAGAACAATTACGATCCCAGCAGAAATCGAACCCAATGGTTCAGCGTGGCAGTCAGGTATTCTACCACAGAGCCACGCCAGGTCTAGAACCTGCTTTACAAAACACCCTATACAGGCGTAATGTACGGTGCAACGTCAGTTGTGGTTGAGGTGCTGGCTATCTCATTTCATAACAAAGCAATAAACACTACATATGT
Source organism: Rhipicephalus sanguineus (assembly GCF_013339695.2). Taxonomy (NCBI): domain Eukaryota; kingdom Metazoa; phylum Arthropoda; class Arachnida; order Ixodida; family Ixodidae; genus Rhipicephalus; species Rhipicephalus sanguineus. Next base: position 90,396,256 of record NC_051184.2, on the reverse strand, counting down.
ACTCCTATGATACAGGTGTCATGTCAGGTCAACGTCTGTGGCTCCAGTGTTTGCTCTGCTTTTACAGTAGTGTAATAAACGTTACATTTCTATTCCTATATGATCGAGCAAGATATATTGAAGCGTTTCTCGACCCCAGAGGAATACGTATGATGTTCACACCATCGCACCGTAAAGCGCACTTCACTGCGAAAATACTGACGTATTTGCTCTAACGTGGATGCTGACGTTACGTCAGACCATATGTTGCCCTTTGAACGCCAGTGTAGTCGACGTGCCTGGTAGGACCACGATGTGTACACAACTACTGCACTTACAAATACACGCCGATCCACCTTGTAATGCTTGGCTCAAAAAAAAAACAGCATAGAACTACTCGCTGACTGCTTCACATGAAATTGATTCCCACAAGGTGTGGGATCTGCCGAATATTTAATACTTTGTTATTCTGTCTACACGATAACATTGTCTCCCAACATTTGAAAAGCATACCCTTTGTCTCCTATTCGATTTTCGGCTTTCTTTACTCGATGCTTGGCCGATTGCACATGTTGTTCCTCTGTTGTACACCTTGCACACTCCTGTTTCCGTTTTGTTTTCCTTTTCTTTTAGATGCTTCGCCGATTTTAATATTTAAACAGCTATCTTCAGTCTGTGTATTTCATGTAACTTGACGCAACGAGGGCCGTCATTGGCGGCCAGTGCGCGAACAAGGCCGTCGGCGACGGCGATTGCAGACAGGAACTGATGGAACTGGATGTACTCCCCAGCTTTGTCCATGTTCGCATAGCTGTTCGCATAGCCTACAGCGCAGCCTGTCTGCTCGGGCTTGGTTCCCCGAGGCATTTCGGCAGCGCAGGACACAAGCGACGTGAGCACAATGAAGCGCAGCCAACATCCAGCACCGTATCCCCGCAGCAAGCGCCTGCTCCTTTCTGGCTACCCCATGCCATTAGTTTCGCGCTTCCACCGAAAGGGGTGCCACCAGTCCAAACTCACCCCGCGCCCGGTGCCTATACCAAGGAATGCAATTCTCTAAGCCTACTAATTGCACAGGATATCAGGTTGTGCAGAGCATCACTTCACACTTGCTGAGCTACAAGATGCATACCTTGACTCCCATTTCTTGGTCCTTTTCCAGAGCCAGCTCCGCAAACGACCATAGCAGCTTGTGGTTGCTTAGTCTGCAAATGCAATTGATTAGGTTGTCCATGAGTAAAAATATTCGTAAACAACTCAATTGCTGGACTGAGACCAACTCGAGACAATCTCGCAATTATGTCACTGCTCCTTGTCTACCTTGATGTCACTTCAATACGCGCATGCCTAACAGACAGTCATATAGTTGGTTACAACCTAGGAAAGAATGCCAGCTCTGCCCCCGGCCATCACTGTCCCTTCCACAGAGAATTTCCACAGAGAATTTGCATTAGGTCGGAAACTTGAATGTCCCAGTAAATTTTGTCAGCTATTCTCACATCGCTCTCACCCAAATATAATGTGTTAGGTAGTAACAACAAACCTTCAACTATTATTAAGTGTAGTATTTAATTAACCGAGAAAAAGCACTTACAATTCAAGTGGAAATCAGCTAGCATGGCTGTCTATCACGGTTGAATGGCAGGCATGGCATAGTTCTGTGGGCGGAGCCTTCATTTTTTTCTAGGTCGTTAACGAGTACTACAGTGGAGACCATAGCTAGGAACTGCGCTCTGGCTGGCCATCTTCATATATCTTCAGTAAAGCGCACAGTGAAGTTTCTAAGTAAACATTTAAAGGGGCCCTGCAACACTTTTCCATATAATCATCAAATGACATTACGAAAGGAGTTTATTGCCTCACGAATCAACTGCCGTAAAACGTTTTAGAATCCACCAAGTACCAGTAAAGTTACATGAATTTGTTGCACACTTTAAGTAGTTTCTCTCTCTTTTCGTACCAGCAAGCACGCTGAAAGCTAACCAGGGGGGGGGATGACAAGGAGGCAAGAAGCTACGTCCATTCGTAGCGTGCGTCATGACCTTGAGCGCTTCTTTTTCTTCGAACACGAGGCCTACTTCAAGTGTGATCGCGAGCACGCACACAGGCACGTTGCGGCATTCCGCAGCGGCCGCAGTAACTGTGCAGTTCACGATGCTCAAAATCAGCCAATGACCGTGCACGTCGTCTTTATAACATGGTCATTTTGGGTATATGGCATCATTTGTTGTGAGAAGTGTCAGCAATTTTTAGCCGACTTTGAAAACTACTAATTGTAAATTGCAGGTCGCGTGCTGCACTATAATGCTTGACTCTCATGTTCTCAGGAGCCTCAACTACTGATCGGCATCATTATCTGACCATGCTCAAAAAGTGTTGCAGGGCCCGTTTCAAACCCGTAGTGCTTTTATTGCGCGAAACGACGCCACAAGAAGACATGACAAAGCGCTTTGTCCTGTCTTCTTTCATGTGGTGTTGTTTCGCGCAAGAAAGCACCATGGATTCACACCAACCAGCGCGCCAATGCATTGGGTTGAACTACACCCCTTTAAAATGCATTAAGCAAGCCACACTCAGCTCCACTCACCTAGAGAGGTAGTCAACGTAATATTGAAGCCCCGGGAACGTTTCGTCTTGCAGTTCCCCGGACAGAATGCTGCATGGGACAACCAACAAGAAAAAGATTATAAGAACATTGGGAAGATATGGTCCGTGGAATTAAAAGAACTACAGATTAGAGTTTACACAAAATGTCTTGACACTTTTACAGTAAATGCTTCATTTTTGTGCTCGCCAAAACTTGGTTAAATAGAAACTGTAACACAAGACTCTACTATTAAATCTAAGGAAAGAAATACATACAGTTCAATTGAAGCAAGAAATGGCAATGCAAATCGTTGCTCCATCCCGTACACCATTACATTGAGGTAAGACTACTTGAAATCAAAGAATTTTTTTCTTGTAGGCTTGTGCAAATAGTAAATTTTAGGTTCGAAGCAAATAGTGATTTGGTCGAATAATTTCGAATCGAATTCGTATAGTACGTATCACATGTTATAAAGAAAAATGAGCATACTTGTCATGACCCAACTGACCTGCACAATGTTTTTTTAAATTGAAACAAGGCATGTGCAGATGTCATTCTTTTTGGTTCAAAGGGAAGTGGAAGCAGCTTTGAGTTGCAGGATTTCACTTTCAGTAGAATGTAAGTGATAACCTGTAAAATATGTTAGGCTTTAAAATTTGCTATAATTACAGCATATAAGCCAGTATAACGAGCTCTTAAACTTAAAAAATAATGCATGGATGTGAGGGTAATATGTTCATTTAACCATGAAGTGTGGCTTCGCGGCAGTGCGGATTTCCCTTGGACAGGTGTATCCACGGTACAGCACCGCCCCACTGCAGTGAAACCACCTTTACAAAGGGTTACATGCGGTTTATACTATATGTTTATTTGTTCATTTCGAATACTTCAAAACTTCCAATAATTTAAATTCGTGTCGAAGCGAATTCAAATACTGTAATATTCGTTCGAATATTCGAAGCGCTCGAATATTCGCACGAGCCAACTTTCTTGATATTTATGTTCTCAGGGTTGTCGCATAGATGCTCTGCAATCTATGGAGTGTTCACTGTATACTGCCGTGAGCTCTTACGAAGCACACAGATATGTGAAGCCGATAAAGGAAGATCCAGATTTCACACGTTCAGTCAATGACCGTATGCTGTGGCTGTACTTGGGCTCCCTTACTCTGAGAAGTCTCATGACAACTCAGGAATTTAAATAATTTCTTGTGACTCGGTAATATCTTCAGGCCATCAGAAAATGGAATATGTTGTGCACGATGATTTTAACCAGAACTTTCTCAAAATGTGTACAGTCAAGACTTCATTTTGAAAACACCTTCGCTGTATCCAAAAATTCATTGTAAACCCATTCGTAACATTGTGTTCATCGTAAGACTATTGTTTTACTTCATTATAAATGATAATTCATTATATTGAGGTTGGACAGTAATCACCCTGCAATTCAGATCCATCATAAGTTCTGATGGTACTAGCCTCTTGATAGTGCAAATGGTGTCAAACATGCAGGACAACTGAAACATGAACAAATGGGCACACATGCACAGCTTCTTGTGGGTACTGTATGCTATTTATTTGCTGTTGACTGCGCTTTGTTGCACAACCTAGGCGAATCTATGAACATCATAAAAGAGTTGCGCCAACATTAAAACGATGCTGAACAGAAAAATTTTTTTCTCATATTAGTAAATTACCCTTCGCAATACCAAAAGCACCACTCTTCTCACCATAAGATGCTTCATAAGTGGGAAAATGTGCAATTAGAAAATATGGGCAGTGGTGCCCAAGCCTTGGACTTTCCCAACCCACTGTGGTGTACATTATGACAGCGTCTGCCAGGGCTTACATAATTCATTGGTAAAGGTGAACTACACTGTGTTCCAAGTGAGCAAGAGAGCTTGTAGAGTGAGTTACATGAAATTTTATTGAGCGAACATGGCCATAATGTGAAAAAGAGACAATGAAATCAGTGGTCTTGGACTGACACATATGTGCCGAAAGTTCAGCGCGAAGTACAAAAATGAAACTGACCTTTGTTATATCTTCTAATAACGAACCTACGATGCTGAAATCAATCAATAGAAATTTCAATGACTAACTTGAAATGTAAAATGATTCAGAGAACCCCTGTAGTTTCCCTTTGAAATCCCTTTGTTACACACATTTCTTATTAGCGTATGCTAATTACATGTTGGTATTGGTGAGAAACATGTTAGATTTACTTCATTATACACAGTAATTTATTATACATTCATATTTCTCATACATATTCACATTTGACTGTAACAGTGACTGACCTCGCCCACAGACGCAGGCTGCTCTCGTGCTCTCGGTGCGCATGGTAGAGGAGCGCGGCAGCGTGCGGGCGCCCGTGACGCTTGAGGAACTGCGCACAGTCGGCCAGGTCGCAGCAGATGCCTCCATTGCTCTGCAGGAACCTCAGCAGCTTGTCGTCGTCCCCAGACAGCGCGTAGACTTTCAACAGGGCACTGTTCACCTCCTGCCGCAACACAAACACTGCTGTTGCAGCCGACAGTGCCACAAACCATAGAGTTTAATATAGATACACTAGAGGGAACTCTGGCGCTAGTGTCTATGGGAGCTGTAACGCATGGCGCTTCAACCAGCATGGGAATGATGGGTAGTACACAGATTTGTCTAGATTTCGTTCTTTCTGCTCCATTTGGCTCCGCATCTCCTGCATCCGCTTTGTCGCAAAACGAAGTTCAGCAAAAGTCAGCTGTTCCACTTCACCACTTTTTTAGGCTCACCAATTCAAATCTGGTCCCGAAGTTCACAACGAACCATTCTTTTATCCGAAAGAAAACCAAAACACAGCAGTAAACAAAGCCACAAGTGCGTTCGAAGCCCGCAAGTACGAAGACTAGGCAAATCCGTGCACTACCCATCATTCCCGTGGTGGCTGAATGATCACAGCGCCAGAGTCCCTTCCAGTTAATTTTAGGAAACTCTATGCCACAAATGATGAGCTGGCCGTCTTTTGGCATGGCTTGATCGTCAGACAGCCAGTATGTCCTTAATGTTCGATTCCTTGGCTTGAAACCCCCAAGACACCGGGAGAAAAAGAAGTAGCTATAACAGTCTTACATTCAGGAATTCAGAGACCCTTCTATTATTAAGACGAAAGCCTTAGATACCTCATCAAACACGAAAGTTGACTGACGGTGGCAACCACGTCAACACGAATGATGCGAAAAATCCTCATCACGTGACGTCACCATGGGACATCATCATGACGTCACAGATTGCCAAAACCTGTCACATCATTACATCACATGATGACGTCATCACATGACATTGTCGCTTGGTCAAAGGTGGGCCAATCAAGCAGGCAGTGCCAAAACCACTTTAGGTGCAAAAAAATATCAGAGGGGACGGGGAAGGGGGGGGGAGATCAATACATTGAGATCAAAAAGAAGATGGCTTTCGTCTTTGGGTCATCATAGGCGAATGCATGAGGGACGCTGTGAGTTTTGGTTGGAATCGCGTAGTGCACCCAACTAATGGTATCTCTGCCTTAAAAGGGACCTGCAACACTTTTTTGGCATGGTCAAAAAACGCTGGCGATCGGTAGCCTAGGCTCCCAAGAACACGTCAGCCAAACATTATAGCACAGCATGCGGCCTTGGATTTACAATAAATTCTCGGTCAGCTAAAAATCGCTTCCCCTTTTCTTGACAAATGATGCTATTTACTCAAAATCACTGCGTCACTGACTCAAGTTCCATGCCATTGGCTGATCTGAACATGGCACGCTCGGTAGTTACTGCGGCCGCCACGGGAGACCGCCACTTGCCAGCGTGCGCGCGATCGCACTGATTGAAGAAAATCGCCGCGCGATTGAAGGGAAAAATAAAGAAAAAGTGCTCAAAGTTACAAGGCACACGTGGCATTGTACCTTCTTTCCCGCGTGCCATCCCTCCCTGCTTAGCTTCCAGCGCTTCTGTCGGGCAAGAGAGAAAGAAAGTACAGCGTGCAACAAATGTTTGTAACTCCGCTCGTACTGGACGGATTCTAAAAATTTTTGTGGCGATCGATCTGTGAGGCAATGAGCTCCTTTAGTGAAGCCATTCCATGGCTACTTGGGAAAGGGAAAAGTGTCGTAGGGCCCGTTTCATGGAGAGATAACTTGTGAGACACATTTGTGTGGACACATACACATCATCTAGAAAATATCAATGACTAATATACCCAGGAACATATAAACCAATTTCAAAGTGTATGCCACACGGCAACTGAGCATAAAATGGAGCACCTTGTGACACTGACATCAACATGGTTGTAAGGTGAATAACCATCAACCACCTGCATTGGGAGTTTGCTTTGGCTGCCTCGCTCCTTGCATGCGCTACCTGCCCCAGTTTTCAACACGGCGCAGACGTGCGCATGCATTGTCGCACATGGTAAACGTCACTGTTTTGTGTGATCACGTGGCCAGCTGTGTTTATAAAAAACAATTAAAATCTGGTCCTGCCTCTTTCAGCGCTCCCTAAAACCGATACTGTGACTGGGTGCTATAATAACGCCTCCTAATAACCAGCCGTCACACACTTCAACAAATGAGGCTTCCAGCCATGATAAGTAGGCCATTACCTACTTATTGAAAAAAAAAAGAGAAAAAGATGTACAATTTTTGTGTCACTAACAACGTGTCATTCTCTATAAGTCATAACTATGGGCAACTCACCGTTGGGTTTTGTAGTCTGAAATTGTGGAACTCACTCCCTACTGATATTAAACACTTCTCACCTCCCCCTCTTTTCGAGTGTCCTCTTTTCAGAAATGTGGGTAGTGCCTTTGTATGCATCACGTCTTGTTGGTAGCTTTTTAGCTTTACCGAACTTTTTACTTATGTTGTTATAGGCAATACCATTATTACTGCGATTTCCTATATGCTGTAAACATTCTTATGTAAAATTGGCAAATTACTTCATTGCATTGTTGCACGCCAACAGGAACAAGAATCCACCAGACAGACGGTGAAGACGACGAATGCAACAGCGCTCGTGTTGTTACCCCGTACCACCACCAAATGTCACGGGGGTGAGAGTGTAGAAGAAAGAATTGTATTTACAAAATATACAGGGAGAAGTAGAATCAGCTACAGCCAAGATGGCGGAACAGCAACAATACGAGCGCTATTGCATTTGTGCATATCAAAACCCCGTGACAATATCAAAACATTGTTACGCTAAAATTCGGCCTTTTACGCAAAGTACAGTTGCCAAATTATTTATTTTAACATAATGTTAGCATAATATGGCAGTACAAAAAAAGCTTATTTCAATTACGTAAAAAAATCGATTTTGTTAAACCCTAGATCTGATTACCATGGTTTGATGTCGTGCCAGCGAACTCTTCATGCTCATGCTCAATAACTCATGCTTACGGCCGAAAGTAATGAAACTTTAATGCACTGTGGTAATATGGGTTAAGCTAAGCTATTGCGCCTACTCTGCCTCTGCGGCTCTTTACCAAATCCCCAGGTATCGCCCGGAGTGGTACATGCCGACGCAATCGTGTTCACTGAACCAAACCACTTGTTCTCTGCTCAGTTTGACGGATATGTCATATTAGCGTAATGTTGTGTCATATCGCAGCGATTTCGTTGATATGACACGGTGTCATATAACATTAATGAGCACTAACAGACAATAATGCCAAGGAAAGTATAGGCGATGTTATTTGTAGTAATTAGGATGATTGCAGTAATTAGGATTAGGAGTAATTAGGGTGTCATATAACAGTGTCATACTGGCATAATTTTGACTTGAACACTTACATCAGGGCCAGCATTACCTTTAGCAGCCAGATTCGTAGCGACATGATGCAGCTATCTCGAGCAATTGCGCATAGCCGTCATTGCACTGAACATCATGATGGCACGTTTCAGTTTGAGAGCACAGAACAAGCAATGAACACCTAAACAAACGAACAAAGACAAAAGGCACAGCTAAGCAAAGGAGAGGCACAGCTTGTCGTACCATTCTGGAGTCGGAAAACAGTTGCCTCGAAGTCTCTAAGTAGGAAGCCAGGAAATGGTGACACTTGGCCACTTTGTCCTTATCACCTTCGCACATCTGCACAACATCATCGATGTCGTGCAACTTGGGCAACGCCCTCTCGAAAGCCGATGAAGCAGGCAGCAGCTCCGGGTAGAGGCTGATCAGCTGCAACCAGAGCACAAAGACGAACGCAATGCATGAGTCGGCTGCTTCTGCTGCACCGCCAAACGAGAAGTGCCACAACAGGAGTGAAATGTGTCACTGAATTAGGTTGGTTTTTAAGCATTCCCTGGTACAGCGGACCACCTACCACAACAACAGGGTTCAACAGGGTACTACAACAACAGGGGGCTGAACTGGCACCAGCCATACTTTAAAGGGGCCCTTCAACACTTTTCCAAGTAATCGTCAAATGGCTTCATTAAAAGAGCTCACTGCCTCACAAATCAACTGCCACAAAAAATTTTTAGAATTCGTCAAGTATAAGCGGAGTTAGAGATTTGTCGAACGCTTCAAGTGCTTTGTCTTTTCTCTGCTGGGACGAGCGTGCTGGAAGCTAAACAGGGACGGATGTCAAGGGAAAAAGTAGAAACGTCACACACGTGCCGTGACCTTGAGCACCTTTTCCTTTTATTTCTTTGAACCTGCGGCTTACTTTCAGTGTGATCACAAGCGCGGGCACGTGGCTGCCACGGTAACTACACAGCCCGCAATGCTCAAATCAGCCAATGGCCGTGAATTTGGGTATATTGTGCGGTCATTTGGGTATATGGCATCATTTGTAGAAAGAAGAGGGAGCGATTTCTAGCTGACTTCGACAATTAATTGAAAATTCCAGGCTGCGTGCTACGCTATAATTATTGGCTCCAGTGTTCTCAGGAGCCTCGACTGTCGAGTGGCAGCGTTTTCTGACCACGCTGAAAAAGTGTTGCAGGGTTAAGATGGTCCTGATGTTTCGGGACCGGTTCAGTCCCTTCCTCAGGGGTCGACTGCATTGGTCAAGAAAACACCACTTCCTTGACCGGTGCAATCAATCTGTGAGGAAGGGATCAAACCGGTCCCAAAATGTTGAGACCATTTTAAACTGCGGCTGGTGCCAGTTCAGCATCACGAATTCTTCCACCCAGCCAGACGGATGTCTGTCAAAGCAGAGAAAATGTAGGATGGGGACTGACTGCTAACCATTGTCATCGCTAGCTGCACTGTCATCACTACCTGATTCGGTACCTGTCATCTCTAGCTGATTGTACTGATCCTGCCTCACCTGTAAAGATGTAGTAGCACGAGGTAGTAATCTGGCTGTCCGCTGAAAGCAGAGTATATTATATGATCACCATATCACACTGTCATCGTGCAGTGTGATGAGCTCCCCATGGGAAATGAAAGTGTTTGTTTGAAAGCTACGCATCCCCGAGGAAGAAGCATCGCCATCATTGGGGAGTTCCCCAAACCTGGGGAGGAAGCAGCTCCCGGCATAAGAGTGTGCAACGGCTCTACAGCAGTGCATGACCTCAATGCCTGAGGACATCTACCGGAAATGATGTTGCGAATATTTTATGAAAACCATCAAAAAAGATACACAAGCTGAAGTGAGTTGCTGGACCAGGGTCCTGCATAGAAGCTACGACACAATAATCCCTAAATATCATGCACATAACAAAAGCCGTGTCTTAGTAGCGATAAATGCAAGTTGCTCACTTCTCTGACGTCCAGGCCCCCCTCCTGGAAAAGCTCTTCTGCTTCAGCGAATTGTAAGTTAGAGAACTCGATGAAACCCGCCTGCAGTTGTATCCTCTGCAACACCTGTAATGCAATAGAGACAAAGCGCATTTATTATACAGTTACTGTAGCGATATGTAACCTAACTTCACGGCATGTTATAGAGAACATTTTTCTTCCAGGAACCTAGTTACAGTGAAACCTCGTTAATACGTACCTGCCGGGAACGTGGCATAACTACGCACTAAACGGTAGTACGCATTAAACACCAAGTACAAATTTGCATCTCCTAGCGTACGCCATCGCCGCCAGCAAATAAATAGAGTGCCACAGCAAATATTGCCTAAAGTACCCACCGCAAAGCCTTTTCTTTCTTTTTGCCAAAGTGGGGAAAAGATCCTGGCACACTCGCACGACCGCCCGATAACGCGTAGTGGCGACGCCGAAGAGCATTTCGAAACTATTGCAGGGTCCGGGATACGCGGTCAACGCAGTGACCGACATAGCGACAGAACGGACAGTGTATGCTTTCCGCGGTATATGTGCGTGTGTCTAACCGCGATCTGCTACTAAACGAAAACACACACAGTTCCAGTGAAACGCGGTACCGCCGCGTGGAGCCGATCGTCTCCCGGCTAGTTGCGTGCAGCGCGTCGCCTACTCGGCTAACGCCGTCACTACTCGGCCGCTTGCCGTGCCGCACGCGCGCATTTATCCTGGGAATGTTGTTCGTACCCACTTCGCTCCAGATCGTGCACAGATGCGGCGCGTAGCTTGTTCGGTTAACGCAGCGATGATGAGCTTCATGCAAGCGATGCGCACTCCGCGATGCTCTAGCGGTCCTGGCAACGGACGGAGGCGCGGGTGGTGGTCGCCTAATAAAAAGCGTGCAGTATGGTTACAACCGCGCTACGCTTGCTGTATCGTACACGTGCGTTAGTGTGATAGCGTCAATGCAGCGAGGTTTCTCGGCGCCCACGACCCGCAACGCTAACTACGCAACAGCGATCTGCTTTCGCTTCTACAAAGCGGTGCGCGCCTGATGACGGCTTAGTAGCGTTTGCTGTCGGACTAGTTGGTACATGGCTGAAGTTCTTCGACCCTGCCCGAGCATTTGTGCCATTAATTCAACTTCAGCCTTGAAGACGGCCGCGCACAACGAAGCGGCAGCGATCGGTGGCCCAGCGCGTTCAGGTTGTCGCCTAATAAAAGCGTGCAGTAGGCTTAAAAAGTAGCGCTGTGCCGCACGCCTGCCCGAGCAGATAGCTGAAGATACTTATTGTGATAAGGTTGTCGGCGATAAGTCATGTCGGCGCGTTTGTCGGTGGCCGCCACCTCGCCTTCGTTCTTTCCCGATGCTTACCCGCAAAGGCGTCGCCGCAATCGCGCGGAAGTCGGAATCGGGGATCGACTGATCTGCGCACTTCTCAAAAAGACGGAAGACCTTTGGCGGCACATTCTGACGTCGGGAAGTTGAGCGGCACAGTAAAATTTTATGGCACAAAAAGTTATCACGGTACGCAGGGTACGCACTAACCGGTAGGCATATGGCGAACCACTACGGCTTAAGCGGTCAGCGAATGCATTGGGCTCTATGGCACTCGGTCGGGGATTCGTCGCAACTACGTTTTAACCGTTAGTACGTTTAAAGCGGGTACGTATTAACGAGGTTTGACTGTAGTACCTCTGTCAATAATTTTTTTTTATATTTGCCCTCGATCAGGACGAATTTTTCTTACACTGTGGAAGTTTCTTTTTTGAGAAACTCGTTTCGTGTTCCCTCGTAGCTCTGTGTAGTTGTCAGCTGGACAACTTTTCTCTTTCATTTGGTTGGAAGCGTTTTGGTCTTCTGGATCGCATTTTGTGAACTATCAAGGCCTCAAGGCTCAGCATCGTGAAAATAAACACCTGGCATTCTTTCGTAGTAGGTCACGGGTATTTAATACTTAAGCATGTCTAATCTAAGCACCTTGCATTTCGGCAAGCTGTCATTATTGTATCCAAACAGTAATACATAAATGGCCCTTTTGTAAATTTGCCCCACTGCAGTTTTCTTTCTTTTGTTTGCACCCTTCACGCAAACAAAGCATGAAGGGTGCAGACTTGAGCTTGTTCGTAAGTCGCATTAAATGTAATACCGGTGTCACAAGCGCACTTTTGATCGTGATCAGGGCCAATCCGGATTGTCTTTCTTGATCGTGATCAACAATGGTCGCTGTTACACGATCCAAATTAGTCTGTATTGAGCTTGGCGCATACGTCAGTCGTGATTATGACACGCTGATTGCGATCACCTTGATTCCGATCAAGTCTGATCATGATTAAAAGTGGCCGTGTAGCAGCGCCTGATCCGGATCGAGCCTAATCCAGATTGGCCTTAATAGCGATCGAAAGTGCCCGTGCGACACCGGTATAAGAACAGTGCAAGAAACAAGGACTAGAGTATAACACATACAACACTGACTTCAACAACCAAGTCAGTGTTGTGTGTGTTCTTTGCCAGTCCTCAATTCTTGTGCTGTTCTTACATTCGATATCGCTCGAAGTGAACTGTTTTAGAAGCATGTGTGTTACTAAGAGGCTGCACCTAGATTTTTTTTTTCAGATTGATTAATTCACACAAACGTTGCACACTGGAATTACGAAACCTCTGCACTAAGATGTACTGTTAAAAGGACAGCTTTCTGTCGAGCTTACAGGATTGTACAAACCTCTTTGTTTTGTTCGTGTGACAGTCCTGTCTTGTTCGAGTGCCTCGCCAGTTCCAGTGCTTCCGCCACTTTCTCGTCCGCCAAAAGTGCTTGCACCTGTGAGAGCACAAAATCAAGCAAGAACGACCACATTAATATTGCCACGCGCTTAATATGCCAGCGAGAAAGAGGCAGACGAAGACGCAGTAGCTCTCGCGCCAGTGCCTTTGTTTTGGCTGTGCTGTGCCGACCCCGTTCGGGACTTGGGGCCTTGTATCGCCGCCTTGTGCATGTCGCCTTTGTATTAAACGTGACATTTTATTGGTGGAAGTGCTGGGTAATCTCACCTATGCAACAGACTTAGCTACACGGCAGCGAGCAGACGCTGGATTGCGACCTATAATGGAACATCTAGAAGGCCGCAACGTATCTCTGCCCCCGAATATCGCCCGCGGATTGTCATCCTTTTGTTTGCGACAGGGCGTGTTGTACAAGAAGAACGCTGCTGCCAGCAACAAAACTTATCTATTGGTCGTTCCAGCAGGGCTTCGTGACGAAATTCTATTTGCCTGCCACGACGAACCTTCATCTGGCCACCTGGGCATCACCCGAACCCTCGCTAGGGTACGCAAGTCATACTACTGGCCGAAACTTGCCGCTTGCGTTAAACAATACGTTCAAGCCTGCCGCGAATGCCAGCGCCGAAAGTCCCATCTGTTAAGCCTGCGGGGTTACTTAACCCTATCCAGCCACCCAGAACACCCTTCGATCAAGTCGGCATGGACCTCCTGGGCCCGTTTCCCTTGTCGTCTTCGGGAAACAAGTGGATAATCGTCGCTACAGATTATTTAACTCGCTACGCTGAAACGAAGGCTCTTCCCAAAGGCACAGCTTCCGAAGTCGCTCAGTTTTTCACAGAGAGCGTTGTACTACGCCACGGCGCTCCATCCTGCGTTATCACAGACCGAGGAACGGCGTTTACGGCAAGGCTCCTTGAGCAGGTTTTTCAGCTAAGTTGCACCACGCATCGCAAGACAACAGCCTATCACCCACAGACAAACGGATTGACCGAAAGGCTGAACAAAACGATAACTGATATGCTGTCTATGTACATAGACGTACAGCACAAGACGTGGGATGAGGTGCTGCCTTACGTAACATTCGCGTACAATACCGCTACGCAAGAGACCGCACGCTTCACGCCGTTTCGTCTCCTATACGGTCGTGATGTTCAGACGATGTTGGATGCAATGCTCCCCTGCGACATTGACAACATCGACAATCTTGACGAAGATGCTGAGTGTTTTGTGCAACGAGCCGAGGAAGCACGCCAACTGGCCCGCGTGAACATCAAGAAACAACAGGACGTCGACACACGGCGCTACAACCTCCGCCACAGACAAGTCGATTACCAACCGGGTGACCAAGTGTTGGTATGGACCCCCGTGCGCCGCAAAGGTCTTTCTGAAAAGCTTCTCAGTCGGTATTTCGGCCCTTACAAAGTGCTACGACGAGTGAGCGACGTCAACTACGAAGTCCTTCCGGACGGAAGCCAATCACCACGACGCCGACAGCCACGACCCGAGATTGTGCACGTGGTGCGGTTAAAACCGTACTACACATTGTGACATTGATGACATTAGGTTTTCGTTTATGTTTACCGTGAATGCTTCGTTGAGCATCGAGGCGATGCTCCTGCGGGAGGAGGGGCAATGCCACGCGCTTAATATGCCAGCGAGAAAGAGGCAGACGAAGACGCAGTAGCTCTCGCGCACGTGCCTTTGTTTTGGCTGAGCTGTGCCGACCCCGTTCGGGACTTGGGGCCTTGTATCGCCGCCTTGTGCACGTCGCCTTTGTATTAAACGTGACAATATGAACCCATTGTAAGCTTGGTTCCAGGGAAAATGTAATTCTGGAAACAAATAGCTTTGAACAAAGTTGAGATAGGGTATCTGGATGCGCACATCTGAGGTTTGAGTTTTGTGCGTGGTGAATGTGTGGTTTGCTTGGTATAAAAAGATCCGTTTTTTAATAACGGTTCAGTTGTTAGTACGCGCTTGTCCTGTTGCTTTCTTCTACTAGTCCCACGTTTCTTTTTTGTGCTATTTGTTTCCAGAATGAATTACCAACTCGCCCAACAGTCTATCCTTCTGGGAAAATGTAAACATCGCATGCTGAATTTCGTTTCAACGATGTCATACCTGACACAAGAACGATATCATTAAATACTACATTTCATTAAGCATATCCAAGCTGAGAATAATAATTGTTGGGGTTTTACCTCCCAAAACCACAATATGATTATGAGAGACGCCGCAGTGGAGGGCTCTTGGAATTTCGACCACCTGGGGTTCTTTAATGTACACCTAAGTTTAAGCACACGGGCCTCTAGCATTTGAGCTTGAGTTTATTTACCACAAACAGTTACACAGTAAGTGGTTGAGACAGGGGGAAAAAGCTGCATTAAATAGCTTTTCGCCTTTTTGCATTTCGCTTCCATCAAAACGCGGGCCGGGATTCGATCCCACGACCTTCGGGTCAGCAGTCAAGCACCATAACCACTAGACCACCGTAGTGGGCATTCAGGCTGATATACTGCATCGGTAATAAATATCTTAGAGTTACTTTCTTCGGTCATGAAATTTGTTATACAGTGAAACCTCGGTGATATGATCACAGCTCATACGAATTTCGGGGTGATACAAATTTTTCGTTTGTCCCGGCCGAGGCCCATTGGCCTGCAGTGTAGTGGAGTACGGTTGCTGCGAACCGATTTTCACCCAGCGACGTGTGACACGAACGTACGCTACCGCCCAGGTACAAAGAGGTGCTGTCCGTGCTGTCACGGAAGACGCGCCAAGCAAGTGCAAGCGCAGGAACGCAGGCGTGGACATGCGCGCCGCACCGCCAAAATGACGGTGTAAGAACACTTTTCTTACGGTCAGAATAAAGCTTCAGAGACGCGTCACCGCCTCCAAGACTGTGTGCGCGAATCTTTGAGGCTCTTATGTACCTCCGTGTGCCTTCGCGTTTAGCTTACAGAGGACATTAGCGCCATGCTGTTTTTTTCTAACACGTCGACGTGGGCTGCTGTCGTTGTACTGTGTTCACACGTGCCTGCCTCGTGTATCAGACATCCTATGAAAGGTCGACTAGGACTGAAAGAAGGCGAGGACGATCTTGGCAAAGGAGTCAGGCCTCACAACGTCAACATCCGCGATTGTTGAGGTCGCACTTGTGCGGGCCCGGCCGTAAAACTCCCAAAAAACATCCCCAACACCTCCGTGATAAGAAAATCATAACACAGGACCATGGTTCTATAATATTGTGGCCTTATGTTCCATCACGTCAAAGCGCGTCTTTTGTTACTTTCGCTGCAGTACTCCCCTGTCATGCAAAAAAAAGCAAACTAAAATTTGGAAGGGGCTACTGCTGTCGCGCGTCACAACGCACCTGGTTCATAAATTAAATACGCGCGTACGAGCCGTATATTTACGAGTGTTGGTATGATTGGCGGCATCTAAAAACTTATAATTCAGGGTTCTTCCTGACGTTGCTGCGGCCCTGAAAAACAATAAATGAAAATGTATGCCAGCTCTCTTTTGTCGTATGCTAATTCTCCATGCTTTCTGGTGATACGAATTTCGGATGATACGAATATTTTTGGTGGTCCCATGAGATTCGTATCACCGAGGTTTCACTGTATGCGTCTTACACGTATTATGATATGACTGTAGATAGTTCAATGTTAACCCGGCCTTGTCACCGTATCTGATGTTGCTGCCATGCAACAGTGATTTCTACGAAAGCCACATACAGCTGCTCTGTGAGAGTGGATAGCACCCGCTCACCTGTGCCTCCCATGGCACTGGCTGCAGCACGAAGAGTGTGTCTCGTCCAGCCAGAAGCAGCTTGCCCTCAAAGTTGTCCAGGAAGGTGCCATTGATAAAGGGGACCCGCTGCTTGGGCTGCTGGTCGAAAATGCTGTGACAACAAGGGCCCAAGAAGGCTTACCATTACTCCCATAGGCGCATGCACTAGGGCATAAAAATACACATACACTCAAACCTCAATATAACGAACATGGATATAACGAATTATCAGTTCTAACGAAGTAAATGAAGAATAGTCTTGTCATAGATACAGTGTTACAAATATACGTTTATAAAGAACGTTTAGACATAACGAATTTATTTTCGTGTCAGATGACACTTTGTTATAATGAGGTTTAAGTGTATAACGAATTATCGGTTATAATGAAGTAAATGAAAAATAGTCCTGTCATTTGAAACAGTGTTGTGAATACATGTTTATAACGAATTTTTGGATATAACAAAGTTATTTCTATGTCAGATGTGACTTTGTTATAATTAGGCTATAGTGTAGTACGCATTTACATGCATACACAATGCCACTAAAGGTGATATAAATGTATACATAGTACATAAGTTCCATAACCCGTAGTGACACGGCGTGTACGTTTATACACGTGACTTACTTTTGCCATTTCGGTGCACTAGTGGAAATAAAGAGACAACTAACACTGAGCTAATGGTAAATGAAACATTCCTGTAACCTAAAGTTCTTATATATTACTTGCGGTGAAATACCTTGCTACAAACAATCCTTTTGGTGAAGGCTGTATCCTATTTAACAAGATGCTCCACGTTGCGCGTTTCAGCAGGAATTTCATAATATTCTTAAATATTTTTTGTGAATGCTTGCCATCAGCAGATAACTATTGGATGCAATTTGAGTGGCTAAATGAGTTCATTTTATGAAAAAATATGGCACGGCTAACTGCACAGTAATTAGGTAATTATACTGTAATTGAAGTCAATTGCTATGAAACACACTGTAGTTCACTAAAGCATTCCCACTTGCTTTACATTGAGTCTCCAGTACCTTGGCATCAAACTGCAAATATTGCACATTTATGGAAGATCGATCATAATGCATGTTGCAATGGGTTAAACACCGTAATAAATAAGACAACTAAATCCTAACATAATAACAATGGAGATGGTATCTGTTGTACCGCAGTAGCAATGTCCCACTGACTCGGAGTTCGTTTGAACTAAAAGACTGTAGCCACTTGCTGCGGCTGCTCTATAACACGATAAAAATAATAACTGTAGTACCAACGTAAGGTTAGCGCTATGACAGATAACATCAGCATTATGCAGATAAGGTAAGCATGACATAAGGTTAGCACAATCGATGATACATAACACATGGTTAGCAGCTATTAAAGAGGTGAGTCAGGCGTGTTGGTACATATTTAAGAGATACTGCTGAGCAAGAAACACATGGATGGAACAAAAACGACAAGTGCTGGTCATATCTAGCACTCGTCCTTGTCACACAAGATAACACCAATAGGAGTAAGGTGCACAACACAACAGCAATAGGAGTAAGAAGCGCACCTGTACACTGTGACGTAGTCTTCGGAAAGGCAGACGATGTACGGGTGGGCGTAGGCCACTGCAGAAACGCTCGTGCTCCAGGGCAGAGGAGGTCGCTGCGACACACCCGAGCTCGTTGCAAAGATGCCCAAGTCACTGGGGCCGTTGAGCAGAAACTCGCCCTGGATTTAGTACGCAACGTGCTGCTCGGTAAGTCGGTTAGTACTCGCAGGTTCAACACTTTCGTGAACACGCCTATTCTCATCAACAGTACATGTTATTGATGAATACAAATTAAAATTTTGGCACTCCCAGAGTGCTTCTGGACAGTTAGCACCATCCAAAGGGTAAAATAGGAAGTATTTTATCAGTTTCGCTTCCAAGTTCCTGTTTTCCACCGCAGGGGGATTTTTAAAGCTCCTTCAAAGTCGGGGAGGCAAGCGCTCGCGGTTTCGGTTATCACATCGACGTCACTCACCAATGCTCCACGGGAATGATGAATTTTGACAGATTCCAATGAATCTGAGCTGGAATCTCTGGATGATGGTAGCAGCACAAACACGGAAGACGACTTTGATTCGTCAGACTTCAGTACAGGCGGTGAAAGTGCATCAAACCTAACTGGAATGTCAGCAGGTATCTGCCGGTAAGTTTCGCTTCCTCTTCAGGCCGTTTTATCGCTACCGCATGTTGATGTTAACATATCTGGCGTGTTCCAAAGGGCACAGCTCTTAGCTGCAAGGTGTCAACTTCGTTCGGGCAAGACCGTTTGGCTGCACAAAGAGTGGAGTTCTATCCGTGAGACGGCCCGGAGTGGACCTTGACCTAGCTCTCCAAAGTGCCACACGGCAGTTTGTCGGAGCCGTCGATTTCTTCGTGTTGTTATTCATCAGAGAGATATGCAACCACACAAATAATTATGCGTAGATGCATATTTTCGAAAAGTCAACGTACAGTGAGATGGACGGATCCTGGAGGGAGGTCACTGAGGAGGAGATGCGCAAGTTCATCGGACTTCTGGTGTATATGGGAATTGCCCTAGTCCTGCACTTGCATTGCTATTGGAATCGACACATATTTTCAGGCCTTCTCCTACCATCAGTGATGCCAAGGAAACAGTTCAAGGTGTTGCTAGCCTTGCTGAGTGTGTCTGATCTGGAGAACACGACCATCACATCCCACAAAAGTTTCACCGAGTGCCTTCTCTACTGCAACACATGAATGATTCAATTTTTCGATTCAACACATGAACGCACAATTTTTTCAACCACGTCGGAACCTTTCCATGGATGAGAGAATGGTGAAGTCTAAAGGTCAGTCTGGTATTCGGCAGCACATGAGCTACAAAGTGGTTAAATGAAGATAGAAATAATAAATTTCGCCAGATTCGGAAATGGGGTACACTGTTCATTTCAACGTATACACAGGAAGGCGCAAACCTCCTCAGCACCAACCACAAAAAGCTGAAAAATACTGGAACTGCAAGATATGCTACAAAGAAAGTAAAGTTGAGCAGAAAACAAATGTTTCATGCAAAACATGTGCAGCCAACCTTTGTTTCACCGCGTCGAGAAACTGCTTTGCGGGGTGGCATGATAGGCACAAGTGCTTATATTTTTGTATGTATGTGAATAACTTTTGTACTAACAGAGTTTATATTTGCAGTATTATTCTATAAGGCCTTGTAATCAAAGTGCACATTTCGATATTTTTTTATGTTTACGTTGTGCGCAGTAGCATTGATGTTTCTGCCAATTTTTTCTTCTTTTTCTTACATTTCTTTTTATAATTTTTTAGTAATATTCGTAATAAATCTGTTGTTTCAAATGAATACTGTTGGAAAAACCAATTTTTCCTCTATCATTTGATACTCTACACTTTAGCATAAATCATTTTCTGTTGCAGGAAAAAAAGATATTTCCTGGGACTACCCAAAAACAACCAATTTTTTTCATGGTCACGAAAGTGTTAAACAATGAAACACGTTGGTGAGCTAGTCGGTCCATGACTGAGTATGAAACGCTGAAACAGTTGCACCCTGTTAGGTGCAGCTGCTGCTGCAATGCATCTGTGCAACTAAACTAAGATTACACGTGAAATTACATATTAGATCTGTTACACAAAGACAGACCCATGAAAACTGTGCAAAACGTTTATCACTGAGCAGCTGTCAGGGATTCCAAAAGTGTAGTCAACAGGCTGCCAATACGAAAATTGCCAGGTGGTACCAGGCCATGATTGCGGTGGCATAGCTGTCTGCCGCCGTTGCCATCACCAGTGTCCATAATTGGTACCGTGCACAATGACAAAAGATATCCAGGATCGAGCGGGATTTGAACTCAGGCCCTCTGCCCGGCAGTCGAGTGTTCTACCACAAAGCCAAGCTGGTGCTTGAAACCGCTTCGCAAAAATACCATTTACAGGCGCCATGCCACGCAAGTAATCCCGCTAGCAAACGTAATATAGCGTGGTAGAAGAGTCAAATAACAACCAGGCGTCACACGATGCGCATTACGAACCAAGTGGGTCGTTGAGTGCTTCCCACTCGTTACAAAGGGCTCAGCTATAATCCTCCATCATCATCAGTCACAGCATCAATGAAGCGCACGTAATGCCTTACAGACGAGTCGCAGGTACTTCGCTTCCCCGCAGAATGATGAATAATGGCATAGTGGGTACTTCACTATTTAGCAAAATTATGACGATTTATGCCGTAGTGGGTACCTTGCAGTGTTGTGGAATGGGCGCCTCCATTCCATTCCATTCCGGGGAATTAGAACTTGCCGCAATTCCATTCCTTTCAATTCCTAGGAATGAAAAAACTTACCCCATTCCCACTCCAGGAATGGCCGGGCAGTTCCATTCCATTCCTGTAATTCCTCAACGTAGGAAAGGCATCTTGATAGTTTCATCGAGTTAAGAATGAACGCCCCATAAAGATGATGTCATCAGATGTATTAAGAGCTGCAAAAGTACGCAGTACACGTTACCAAGGTCGAGGGATAGTAGCTGAGACGGTATGAGGTGAGACGGCCCGCAAGCTGGCATACGAAAGCTTGCAGTGAACACAAGCATCGCGCCAGCGTCAATACGTATCACAACTTAGAGAAGCGCTTTTTCGAATATGTGTCTGAGTTGCGGACGGCGACAGAAGAAAAAACAAAGAAGTGAAGGGTGGCGAGACAGCAGGCGGCTGGGGCGCCACCAAGGGAAAAACAATCCACATTATATAAATGTACCGTGCTTGTAATCGGCCAAGCCATTTAAAAAATACCGCTTTATTGTTAAATTCAAGGCTCCGGCTTACTAATGTTTGTGAAGTTTGAAAAACAGCGCTTAGACGAAAACATGCTCTGTTTTCAGAAAAAGTCGTAATTCCATTCCCATTCCATTCCGTGCAAAATGTGCTTAATTCCATTACCATTCCATTCCTTCAAGCGTTGTCCCCATTCCATACCCATTCCATTCAGGGGTCGCAAAAATATGAAACGATTCCGGATTCATTCCAATTCCGGAGTGGCAACTTTGCAACACTGGTACCTTGCAACTGTGTACTTCATGACTGATGCAGCGCTAAAGACGAAGACGAAAGGAACACAGAGTGCACAGGACGAGTGCTGTCTCGCAACTGAAAGATTTATTTCGAAAACACGAAATGGGTAAACAACTGTGCACTCTGTGTTCCTTTCATCTTCGTCTTTAGCGCTGCATCAATCATGCATGCGTTCCAACTAGCCCAGCTTTTCCTTCAACTGTGCACTTGTAGTAGTTGCCCCAAGAAAGTTTACAATGCGCTCTAGAAAGGCCGCTCCTCCAGCTTTCACTGTGACTATGCTGCGTGTTTCACGCAGGCCTGGCGTTTCTCTGAGCCATCACTCTAATGCTGGCTTTAGGCACACATTTACAAGCAGTATCAGCATTACAAGGTTCATTTAGAATAACTGGAATTACAAGCTGTTTAAGTTTGATGCAGAACCTGACAGAAAGCAACCAATAAGAAAACCTACTGGCCCTGCCTGTGCACATCAAACGGCGAACCCACCTTGGCGATTCTCTTGACGAACGGCACGGTTAGCTCACTATCGTACGGCACCAGGTTTTGAACATGGCCAGTGCTGCAGCAGGCAACCAGGTACTGAGTTGCCGTGGCAACGCAAATGTAGTCTCCGTCCATAGCCTGCAAAGATGATTGGCATTGGCCCAATGTCCCGCACGACGAAAGAGTCGGCAATACTTCAAATGCCAAAAGAACTTAGGCACACAGACACAAGAGGAGGGAAACAGTTTGTTGTTATTACAGAGGAGGGAAACAGTTTGTTGTTGTTGTTAAGCACGTGTGGGTAATTTCCTTCGGTATACGACATGCACTTTTTAGGATATGCAATTGGGCGTATTGGCACATATCCACGATAAAACTCAACACATGACCACAACAGCACATAATAAAACTTCAGAGCGTTAGATCTCTGGCAATCTTGCCAATTACTTTGTTTTGTGTTCGACAAAGCAAAGATGCCGAAAAGCCCCAAAAGGAATAGGCTAAATACATATTTTACAAATTGCATATATTTTGTTCTAATGCAGCTAATAAAAATCTACTTAGGAAATTAGAATCTGCAGAAAAATATCTGTATAAGCATATTAAACTTCATTCAGTTCACCCAACTAATAAAAAAATTTAAAGAGGCCCTGCAACACCTTTTCAGCATGGTCAGAATACGCTACCAATCGGTAGTCGAGGCTCCTGAGATCATGTGAGCCAAACATTATAGCGGAGCACGTGGCCTGGAATTTACGATTCATTTTCGAAGTCAGCTAGAAATCACTCGATCTTCTCTTGACAAATGATGCCATAAACTCAAATAACCACGCCACAAACCCATAGGCCATGGCAATTGGCTATGCATCGTGAGCTGCATATGTAGTTACCGCAGCCGCCGTGGGATGATGCCATGTGCCCGTGCGTGCACTCGCGATCACACTGAAAGTAAGCCACGCGTTCGAAGAAAAAAAAGAAAAGAAACTGCTGAAGGTCGTGATGTGGGCCGACGAACGGACGTAGCTCCTTGCCGCCTTGTCATCCCCCCTCTGCGTAGCTTTCAGCACACTCGCTGGTATGAAAGGAGAGAGAAAGTGCTTAAAGGGACACTAAAGATCAAAACGATTTGTCTCATTTTAGTAAAGTACTCTTTCACGATGCCAAAAGCACCACGCTTGCTGCAAGAAGACGCTTAATAAGCGAGAAAACGCGCAAAAACAAAATGTGGGTGGCGATGCCACCTAGAAGTTTCCGCACCATTCGCCATGACGTCCCATGTTTTGACGGCGCCTACTAGGGACTACGTAGTTCCCAATCGGTAAAAATGGAGTACATTGCCCTCTGAGGGGGCCATCAACTTAACATACCAAGTTTGGGGTAATTTTGTTGAGCCAATGGCGGCAAAATATGATAAATAGAATTTGAAATCCGTGACGTCACGCGGGAAGATTTCGGTGCAAAATTTAAAAATGAAACTTTGAACTTGGTTTTCTCCTCTATTAATAAACTTATGAGGGCAAAATTAACAACATTACACTTCTCAGAGCACAATTTATTAGAGCTGTGCGAATAGCAAAATTTTGGGTGCGAAGCGAATTCGAATATTTCTCGAATATTTCTAGAATATTTTTCGAATACTTCGAAGCGAAATTGCAGAAAAAAGTTAGAGAGGATTCCTAAGCATATTTTTATGAGATAGCAACATGAAAGTGTTTCTTTTCGCTGGGTTGATGAAGCACTGGTGGGGTGGTGTTTCATAGTTGTCTTATGAAGAATGAGGCAATGTAGAGGCTGAATTCTATTTATGTACATGATTTGGTGCAACCAAAGTGTTGCCGACAACACCTTACACGTGATAGGCAAAGATGCCATTTCCTCAGCCTCGCCTCCTCTTTCAACTTCTGTGGAAGCCCAACTGATGTGGCAGAGAAGGGTGTGCTCCCTTCAAATCCGAAGTTCCAAATCTGCCTAGTAGACGTCGATATATAAGAACATCTGAAACTTTGGATGCTAAAAAGCTTCGGCTTCCGATTTTTCGGACTTCGTGCCCAAATTTCAGGTCCAAAACAGCTTTAATTGAGCCCCCACCTCTGCCACATCTTTCATTTCCATGTTGGAACCAGCGTTTTACACGTGCGACCGCAGCGGTGCTTGAAAGGCAGCTTTGCCGCAATATTGCGGTGTGATGAGGTGAAGCATATTGAAAAATTTAGGGACCACTTCCAATCGGACGTTGATTGTGTCTTGACAAAGTTCGACCATAACGGAGCTTGAAAGGCAGCTTTGCCGCAATACCTGGGTGTGATGATGTGAAGCATATCGAAAATCTAGGGACCACTTCCAATCGGACGTTGACTGTCTCTTGGCAAAGTTCGACCGTAACGGAGCTTGAAAGGCAGCTTTGCCGCAATACGAGAGTGTAATGAGGTGAAGCATATTAAAAACTTGAAGGGGTCTCTTTCAATCGGAATTTGACTGTATTTGTTTTTGGGAAGTTCGAATAGTTCGAATAGTAAAATTCCAGTGCGAATCGAATAAAATAGCAACCACTATTCGAAAAATATTCGAAATTTCGAATATTCGCACACCCCTACAATTTATCAATCTAAACCAATTCATTGTTTCTCTTTAGTGTCCCTTTAAGGCGTGCGAAAAATCCTTGTAACCCCGCTCTTACTTGATGGATTCTAAAAATTCTTGCGGCAGTTGATTCGCGAGGCAATCACCTCCTTTAATGAAGCCATTCGTTGATTGTTTTAAAAAGTGTTGCAGGGCCTCTTTAAGACCCACGTCTCCCCTTAATGTCGTTGCATCTGCTCACCAAGGCTAGGGGGTGCTCGGACAGGGAGATGTCGCTCTGGTGAGCCACCTTGTTCTCAGTGACAGCATAGAGCTGCAGCTGTTTTCTCTTGGCAGCACACACCTGCATCATGAGTGGAGGTGCTTGATACTACATCATCTGCCCTGTAGCAGCTGAGAGGTTGAACTCAACAACAGACTAACGCTCAGGTCATGTTTGTTAGACGAATAAGCACAGCCTAATAAATCCAACAGACAATTAAGCCAAGAAAAGCATAAGGGACATTATCTTGTTGCTGTTTTTTAACTGTAGTGTAATAATTATGAGAATATATGATAAGAATTATGACACCCAAAAGATATGACATGTGCTACTGTGTATCGCAACAGCCATGAGTGGAGGGGTATCGAGACATCTTTTTCGAAGATGCAAAAAACATAACCACATGCTTCATGCATGCGGTTTATTTCGAGGTTGTTTCTACTGAAATTTGACTACAATTTCAACAAAAGCAATTCCGATTTCAGGCTGCTTCCGGTGATGCTGGGAGAAGCAGGCTCAAAATTAATTTCAATAGCACTATTTTATTTTTTTTTATCAATGTTACTCTAAATAAGTTAGAAGTAAAAAAATAGTTTAAAAATCAGTGCCACCATGACAACTGTAAACAAACCCAAGAAACCTGGCACTTAATGATAAAATAGTAAAATCTGACACCTGTGCATGTGCTTATCCTCCCAGTGGAGATGCTCACCTGAATGGAGAATGGGTCGTGACGTGTGGGGTTTTCGTTGATGCAGAATGCAGAGATGCCTTTCAACTTCGACAGTGGGGCAAGGATCTGCAAGATGTTGGTGGCCCACGAAAAAGTTTAGCGACAAACGGGTATCCCATATGTGCCAGTGTAAGCCATGCATTTGAAAACTGAGGTGCTTCCTCTTTTTTAGTTCAATTCGAGAGAGTTCAGACGAATTTAGCTTAATAGAGCGGCTGACTGAGAGTTAAGAGATGAGAGTGCCCTGTGGAACAGGCTAAGACTTCCATAACACTAAATACACAAGCACAGCCTGGCTTGAACAAAGAGATCACGTGACATCTGAAGATATAGTGGCACCACCTTCCAAGAAAGTAAAGGGAAAGCTTTGAGCGTCCCTTACGAATCAATGTGACATTCCCTGGTGAGCATAATGCTTGCAGATGCAAAAGCATAGCCTGATAACATAGCAATAAATATTTGGGGACATTAGATAGACACATCACAAGTGAGACGTGTGAAGAATAGTAAAAATCTAAATTACTACCGACACTTCACGTATGCCAGCTGTGAAATCCTTCATGATGCAAACTGAGTGACTGGCCCGTTCCACCATTTTGTGACTAGTGAAAGCAATTAGCAATGTAAAACAATGTCATTAGCAATGTAAAACAAGGGCGAGAATTGTGAAAAATTACTCCGGTGAAAGCCTGCAAGGTGCAGTAAGTTTCACGAAAGAGAAAAATTGGTACCTGCCCATTTTTAGCACGAAGCTACATGGGAACATTATACTGACTACTCAAAAAAGAAAGCTTCCCAGTTGACGAAAAATTTGCCTGGGTCCGCGATTACAACATTGGGACCAACCCCTTTCTGGAATGGAACCCCTTTCTGGAACTCCTGATTAAAGAAGCTTAGTTGAAAGTCAGCGCCTGTTCTTGTCTCTTCTTCCTGTGTGCGTCGTCTTGATTTTTGCGCTGTTTACTTCCATGGGTCATTCTATCATCTGATCTAACCAGAAGGCTAGCAGATACAGTTACAGATACAGCAGCGCGCCTCGTCGTATCCAAGTACATTTTACATAAAAATAGCTTACTTGTATCCGATAATTTATTATAAGCATATATTTCATACCGCCGCTTTATTGGAAATGGTACTTCTCATTTACTTCGTTATGAACGATAATTCATTACATCCATATTCGTTATATCAAGGCTCAAGTGTAGCAGCATGAGAGAGAATAAATCGACAACTCAAAGCACAAGAACACCGATTAACCCCTTGACCGTTTCGTTTTTTGAGAGTTTTTCCGTCTAAAATGTTTATTTTTTTCCAACTTGATATTGAAAATTTTGCTTTTGAAAAGCATGTTTTGACTGACGAGAAAAAAATAGAAATGTATATTAAGTCAGATTAGCATAACGAAGTTTATTGTCCCATAGCCTACTAGTGTCTTTTGCGATTTGCAAGATACATAATGTCGTCGTCGAGAAACTGGCGAATATAACACATCAAGTCCTCAAAGTAAACTTCGCTATCTGAATAATTAGCACCTGAAGAGCTGTACGACGATAAAAGGCTTCTTTTCCGCGACAATGCACGAGCAGCGTACGCGTCACCTTCACTGGACAACATTGTCTAAACACAAGTCGTAAAGAAATGTTAAATGGCAGTTAAAATAAAAGAAATTGCCAAGCAAGTGCTGCCATCTGTGAACTGACACATGAACTATCTTGGAAACAAGCAAGTCTTGTTCAAAACGCTCAAGCAGACGAGCCAGGTTAGTAGCCAGGAGGGGTGCCTGCCCCCCCCCCCCCCCCCGAAAATTCTGATGGAGGGGGTTGTTTTACCGAAAACAGTGAGAACAGGCGTTTTTCAAGGCCTTCAGCAAGCCTCCCCCCACCCCCAAAATAAAATTCGTGGCTACGGGCCTGGGTCGAGCCACACTCGTCCGAAATGGTTTGGGCAGAGTTTGGCAAGGACAAGCTGTGCTCGTCCAAAGCGGTTAGATGAATCAGTTCAGCGGACGCCTGCAAGGTTAAGGTTTGTGTAGCGTCATGCTACAGACGCTCTCATGAAAGTCATAAACAGAGCGCAGGAATAAACATACACGACCTTGTGCCTAGCGGCAGCATGTTGTTCCCATGGATGGCCTCAGCAGGTAAAAATGTAAGAGGTCTCCATATTTAATGGGAACACATGCATGCGGGACACGTCCGGACTTTGCTCTTTCGCAAAGGTATAGTCACATAGATATGCACAGTATAACCAGTGGTTGAAAGTTCAGACTTTTTTTTACATGCTTATGCGTTGCGCGGGCATTGTTTGCGCATCCGCTCCTAGTTAGGGTGCCCGCAATACGAGAAGTGCATATTCGGGCATTCCTTTTCACGGTGCACCACACTGTACAACCAGGTGTCGCTCTGTGGTGCCTCCCCAACTCCCTCTCTCAAAGAAAAATCCACAAAGGAACTTTAGCCCAAATGGCTCACTCACGTCGAGGTCAGCCGTGTTAAGGCACATGAAGTTCCCGTCGCTCAGGCACAGCAGTCTCTCCAGCGCCGACATTGCCTTCAGCGTTCGTACAGGCTTTTTCTATGTAACAAACAAAAAGCGCCCCTGAAGCCACATCGTGATATAAAATTAAGCCCGACGCAAGATGGAGCCCTTGTGAATCTTTAGCAAGTTAAAAAAGCAACAAGTTATGGAACACTGAAAATGACGCACTGTCGCAGTCTTCTCGATCATATCTTTAGTACTTTTAATTTCCTCCGGACGAACTTGAGCCATCTAGCAAACTTGCTGCTTCTGCACTCTAAGACACAAAAAAAAGGCGTATGTGGGGCATATTTCTGCCATACAACAATGACCGTCCACCCTAAGACAAAAAAGGTGAATTTTGGGCATCTTTCTGCCACACAACTAAAATCGTCATCTATCTCACGTGCTTCCCCTGCGTTATCACTACAAACCCGGTACTTCCCAGTCACGAACGCCATGCTGTTATCAGTGTGACAGAGCACTCTTGATATGAAAGTAGCGAGTGCACAGGTTTCCAAAAAAAAAGGAAACGAAAACAAGCCAGATGACTATTACTGTTGTGTGGCAGAAAGACTCCCTAGATACTCCCATGTGCCTTAAAGTGACATGTATTTCGTGTGTCCATTTTTGGGTAATCGCAGCATACCCAGTCATAAACAGCACACGGCCTTCAGCATGATGTAGCACTCTTGATAGGAAAGTAGCGAGTGCACAGTTTCAGAGAAAGGAGATGCAAGCAAGCCAGATGACAATTATTGCTGTGCGACAGAAACACACCCCCAATACTCCGGTTTGTCTTAGAGTGTATCTAGAAACAGCTGCACCTTTCGGGGCGCATTTCTGTCACACAACAATAATCGTCATCCACCCTGCATGAGTTTCTTTGTTTTGATGCCATGTGCGTGTCATTTTCCAGTGATGCTTGGTGTGCATGTTATCAGTGTGATACAGTGCTCTTGATAGAAAAGTAATGAGTGCACAGTTCTCAAGAAAGAAACTACTGTTGTGCATGTTTCGACTTATGTACACCTCATTGTTTTTCATTGTACAAATATTACAATGCTTTCTTATTGTTTGTGTAAATTTAAGCTGTCTATAAACAGTGTCAACTTTTCTTGGATGCTCCCCTTACGCAATGCCCTGCATGAGCTTGTAAGGTATTTTGAATAAAGAAACAAACAAACACACAAGCTGAGAGCAGCAATATTATCGAACCATGCTGACTTCTTTGTGATGTTGTCAATGAGAACATGCAGGTGACTACATCAGTGATGCTGATCATTCGACAATGTGAGCACGGATGATGGGCTCGCAATGCTCACCGTGCCGATGAACTTCTGCCTCGCCTTGCGGGCAGCGATGGTACGACGCCCGTCGCACCAGCTGTGGTCCTCCAAGTCGTACTGGATGAGGAAGCTGCGAATAGAAAGAGCGTGCATGGGGGAGACACTGTGGCAACAGTGAAGAAGCTGCTAAGGCGCCCTGTAAACTTGTGAACTAAGGTAGAAGAACTTTCAATTTACTTTAGCCTAGATGCCTTATCAAATGCAAATCATGTTAGTTTGTTGTAAAATTCTATTGCATATTTGATTCATATTTCAGTGTTGAAGATTCCAGTTTCAGTTTATTTCAATTTGTCGTATTTATATGCTGTATTAGAGGTTTTTGTATTTTGACTTTGAAAAATTTCTGTATTTGCTTTTTGTCCGTTGTTTCAAATTTGCATTTATGTACAACGATACGCCCACCCGCTATGGTCTCGACATGGGACTGGCAGTATTGTAAATAAATAAATCAATCAATAAATCAACGCAACAGTCACTGACTGTTGGCGTTGACCGTCATCCCGCGGTGTCGGCGTCAACACGAGTGATGCAAAAAGTCATAGTCACGCGATGATGTTACCATGTGACACCGCAGATTCCCAAAATTCGTGACATCATCACGAAGTCACTATGACGTCACATGATGACCTCATCGCATGACACCTTCACTTGTTCAAAGGTGAACCGATCAAGGAGGCAGAGCTAAACCGGGCGGGGTGCAGAAAGCCTGCAATGCCTCTGATACTGGAGGCAGTGCAAAACCGCGTTAAGTGCACAAAGCTTTTGGAGGGGGGTAGGGGAGAGTCAATACATCGACTGAGAAGAAAAGAAGATGGCTTTCGCCATCGAGTCAACTTAGGCTAATGCATAAGGGACCCTTGCGAGTTTTTTCAGTTCATCTGTGAGAGGAAAAAATACAAAAAACTAACTATGAAGATCAAGGCTAGAGGCTTTATTCTCAACAAAGGCCTGCCCTCGCTAAAGAATAAAAACAGCACATTGGCAGGTCACAAACACTTATCAGCATACAACAGTGTTGAACAGCACATGATAATCAGAACTAAACAGCAGTATACAACAGAAATCTAAGCTCGTGCAAGAATGTTAATCTTAGTCACGCATTATTATTAAAAACACAGTTCAGCGAAACAGAGTTACGTTGAAGAAAAGGGTTTTACCAGCACAGACTGAGGCATCTTACGTATGTTGTGGAGAGGCAATGAATGGGATGTTGGAATGTGCCAGCAAAACACTCTCAAATGCTATGTCAAGAACAACTGAACACAATTTCAGTAAGTTATGTATTTGATCAGCGAGCATCTGGAGATTGTAAATAATTAGTACTGGCCCTACAGATCTAGTAGCAAAGACATCAGAAGTTAGAGATTAATAATAACTGTTGGGGTTTAACGTCCCGAAACTACGATATGATCATGAGAGACACCGTAGTGCAGGGCTCCGGAAATTTCAACGACCTGGGGTTCTTTTACGTGCACCTAAACCTAAGCACACGGGTCTCAAGCATTTTCGTTTCCACTGAAAATGCCGCCGCTGCAGCTGGGATTTGATACCGCGACCTTCGGGTCAGCGGTCAAGCACTATAACCACTGGACCACTGTGGCGGGTAGAAGTTATACGTTCTTTGTGTATGAATAAATGTACTATATGCGGCCCTAGAAGTTTGCTGCTAAAGAGAGTAAATTTTTTTAATAACAGCGGTACATATTCAGCAAATCATCTTGAATAATTCTAACAACAAAAAGGAAGACATGTGGTTGGAGGGGGTTATTTCAGTTGAACAGACTGTTGGGACAGTTGGTCTTGCATAGTTACGAAGTCAAATTAGTGCAAATGAGGACGGACACACAAAGAAGAGTCAGACAAGGACAGGCACTTGTCCTTGCCGGCCTCGTTCCTGAGTGTCCATTTTCATTTAAGGTAATTAGACTTTGTTACAAGGGGGTTGTAAGCAGGCATTTCTTCTTTGAAAGTTTGCCTTGAGCACATGCTTTTCATGAAATACACGTGCACTGCGTTAATGAGTAGTGGTGCGCCCTTTTAGCCCAAATATCCAAGTAATAAATAAATTGATAATGATGAGGACGGCGCTGTGAACCAAGGAAAGAAAAATTATAGGTGCAACCTTAAGGGGCAAGAAGAGAGGCGAGTGGGTCAGGGAACAAACGAGCGTTAAGGACATCTTTGTCAAAATCAAGAAGTGGGCATGGGCAGTGCATGTACACTCAAAGCTCATTATAACAAAGTCACATATGCCACGAAAATACCTTCGTTATATCCGAAATTTCGTTATAAACGTTTAATCATAACACTGTATTTCTGGCAAGACTGTTCCTCATTTACTTCGTTATAACCGATAATTCGTTATATCGAGGTTTGAGTGTAGTGAGAGGGCAAGCTAGCCACTGGTCATTAAGAGTAACCGACTGGATTCTAAGAGAATGCAAGTGTGGCAGGGGGAGACCACAATTTAACTGGGAAAATCAGATTAAGAAGTTTGCGGGGATAACGTGTCCACGGCAAGCACAACACCAGGTTAACTGGAGAAACATGGAAGACGCCTTCGCCCTGCAGTGGGCATAGTCAGGTTGATGATGATGAGCCATGCTTCTTGGCGCCCACACTGGGGGGACAAAGCTGCTTCTACGCCAGTGACAATGAAGTTTTCGAAAACCTCGATAAGCTCACCCGTCTGCTGTCCCAACATACAGTGTCCGTCCACTGCATTCTAGACACGTGATCTGTGAGGAGAGAAAGAAACATTAGTGAGCAGCTGTACAAGAAAAAGGTTAAGTAAGACAAGCTTCTACAGCACAATTTGAGCTCTACAGGCCAAGCAAGCAGTGAAATCCACAAGGTCTTCCAACTGCCCCAGATTGTTGCAGTGATGAGTATTAATTCTATGCACATGCTGAACTTGAAGCTTAATATGCTACAGCAATGAGACTGCAGCATGAATCTGAGCATGCTAAGCAGTTCTAGAACTAGCATGAACAAAGGAAGCAATAGCAACGTTTGCCACTCATCATTGTGTGGCTTTTCAACCACGTCACTTCAAAGTCTATTTTAGTGAAAACTTGACAACCGCCCTACTTCTATTGTACATCACATCCTAGTTTGAAGAACATAATACGTAAGGATTTTATTCAAGCCAATGAACAAATGGCAACAACATTGATAGTTGGGCCAGATGGTACACAGTTGAGGATAAAAAACCAGCTGTAAACAAAATGGACACAGAAAACGAACACATCCGGACCAAGCTGGACTAACAACTCACTTGGTTAGTTCAGCTTGGTCTGGATGTGTTCATTCGACAAGCAAAGCTATACTAACAACACACTAAGTGAGTTGTAGTACAGCGTTGTTCAGTTGGCTTTTTTTTCTGTGTCCGTTGTGTTTAAAGTTGGTTTTTCATTCTCAAGAACGAATGGCAGCATTAAAAAAACAATTTCTAATACAAAATCAAACCCAGGGTTCAACATCCAAAAGGCACAGACAGGCTATGAGTGATTCTATTTGACTACCTGTGGTTCTTATATGTGCAACTAAATCTACAAATGCTTCGTTCTTTTTGAACAGCAGCATCAGTGGAGTGGAGCCACTGAGGCCGACAATCAAACATGTGACCGCATGCTTTGCAGCATAATGCTGTAGAGCCATGGAAGTGGGCAACGGCAATGCTGACGGGGAGCACAGTAGTTTTTGAAACGTTCGCTTGAAATACAGTAACGAATATTTAGCATACAGGGTGACACATGGAACTGAAGATGGAAGCAGCATGGGCAGCTTTACTTAAGTTCAAATGAAAATAATGAGCTGACACATTCTCTGGTTCTGAAGGCTTTGTCCATCCCTTATGGCAGAGCCTGCTCTTTCTTCTAAATGGGCTCCATCCTTTACGATTTGAACATACGATACAAGTTGGTGAGCTTTACAGGAAACGGAAGTCAATATTTGGCAATGACCTGAATGCAGAAGAATAATGCATGAAGGCCCACACCACTGTGCGATACTTGAAACCAGGCTGTTTATCAATTATAATTATACTCGGCAATACAAACAATTCGGCTGTTCTAAAAATAGGACTCGCCTTAGGTGATGTTGGAACAAACAGCTAGTACAAGTACAGCTCGCACATGAATGTTCCAGCAGTGTGCAACTGTGGTGAGTACCATGTGTAAGGTTCCTGAAGGTGCATGTCTCAATTCAAGTCAGTGCTGACGTTACTTATTACCAGGCGTTTGCTTAAAGCAACTGATGTATGGCTGCTGTGACACGTATAGCATTGCAAGATGTTTAATGCAAATAATGAGCATAGTCTTAACTGCGCACATAGCAAAGCATAGATGAATCAATGTGTTCTGCTTGAACAAATCTCGAGTACTTTAAGGATGTGTAAGCACCTTGAATGGCATTGAACACAAGGCTGAAAATAGCCGATCGAACTTGACTGCTATTTAATATATAACTCGTGCTTGTAGCAGCACTTTGCGACTTGTTCTCTCTTCCGAAAAAAATGAAGAAAAAAAAGTGGAACGGTCCGGACAATCGACTCCTGTCACACTCATTCACCTGGGCAAACCATAGCTGTAGACAGGCCCGTTCATTATGAACAATATGGTATTAAAACCGTGGGAGTTCGGAGTTGTATTGATGTTTATACGGCCAGACAACGCTACGCTCGTCTGTACGCAACATGCACCGGCCGGTGTTCATTTGACACAACAACGCTGCTTCGCATATTCACACTTGCATGCCAGCAAAGTGTATAACGGACTAAGAGCGAGGAGGGTCGCTTTATAGCGCCGACAAAGTGGGCGTGGACAGTTCGAAAGCGCCGGCCGGCGTCCAGCAAATACCTCGGTTGTCGCCGCACCAGTCGATACACGTTCGCTAAGCGGAACCAGGTCGAATGCCTTCAAACTCATCCTGGACACGGAACAGAGTTCATCGCGACAACTCTGCCACTCTTCCCTTCATTTCTCCGAGTACAGGCGAGTTCCGAACTGCGCAGCGCAAGCCGACGACCCGACGATACGGGATTACATGCTGCAGGTTGCGATCCGATCAGTGGTACGGTAGACGGCCCGTCGTCGGATACACCCTCTTCTTTCGGCAACTGTCAGGCTCGTTTCGGATACGCTGCCCGCTCGAAAAGCACCGCCGTGATTTGCACTCGCAAAGCTGTCCACTAGCCGGTTGTAAAATCAGCAAAGCGGATGATCGACCGCGTATTTACGGACGCGGCTACGAATACACACGGGCCTGATAGGCACCGTCGCAACCGCCCGCATTCACGGGCGTTTCACGGGGCGAGTTGTTTGGTTTCTGTGCTGTGTGGCCAGCGTGCGGCTTCGCGGCTGCTCGTAAATCCAACGCCATCCGATTTGCGATCCGGTATTGCGGTCGGTACGAAGTCGATCGGCGTGCCGATTGAATCCAATAAGGGCGAAAAAAAGCGCGAGCGGGAAAATTTCGGGACTTGCACCGCTCTTCTTGTATTTATCGTGCTGTGTGCGCGTTTTCGTCGTACGAGTGCATTCGCGATGAAGAGGACAAACCCTTTCGCCGACGACGTCCCCATACAGAGCAAATTTTACGCCTCCGAAAGAGAAGTGGAGAAGAATTGCGAAAAGCGCATGTCGGCCGTCTACTGTGAGTTGCGTTCACGACTTAGATCTGTTGTCGCGCTCTGGTGCTTCGCTGTGCGTGCGTCCTGTGACGAAGCGTAAATGAAGGTTTTAAACTTCACGACTGCGCGCATGACGAGGCTTGAGAGATGTAATGTCAGTAGTGTTTCTCTCGGTTTCGCTTTGAGTGTCATACCGTCATTGTCCAATGACGGTATGTTTCCAGGTGAATTTTTACGTTCATGTTGCTGCCATTCGTAGATGGGCTTTCGGTAATCTTTCTGCACATCAGCACACTTTCGTGTCTTATAGACTTGTGTTCTCACTTCTTTGTCCCACTAAATTGCATGAACGGCAGGATGACCGCGAACAGTCGCTGTCACATCGTAGTCATGATGAAGCGCACAACGAAGGCGAGCAAGCACTTCACGCTGCCACTCAGTCATCTTCGACACACCTGAAACGCAGCATACGTAATCGTTCAGAAGCGGAAGTGGCGCTTATTTCTGCAGCCCATTAGGTAGCTCGACGCAGCGCCGTAAGTAACGCTTCCTCCTAGTTGGTCCCTTCCTCTATGTTTCATGACACTTGGACTTTATACAAAACACCACGGTAATAGTGAGAAATTTTGCCTCGAGTGCCCCTGTAGATGCTGTTGCAGCAACAAAAAAAGTGCGGTCCTTACTTTCCCTTTCTTTTTCTTTGTTTTGTTTCTGCTTGCAGCTAAAACGTTGAGGATGCTGTACTCTGCGTCGCATCAGCGCCATGGCAATGCCAAGCCTGAAGGAGGACAGGCGAATGGAGCTGCCTCAAGTAAGTTTGCGCATAACCATTCATTCCTTGGTACTGTGTGTTCAGCATATTCAGGTTTTTTTAAATGTATTAATGAATCGGAACAGCAAAAAAAAAATGAAAGACTACAAAAACATAAATTAAACAGTATGCCTTTAAAACCTTTTGTCTGTTTTTGCACAGTTCGCTTATGATTGAACAATTGTTTTGATCTTGGTCTTCGCCGGTTGAGGCAGGTAATACATGAAGCAGTTAAGAAAGCGTGAATATATATTAAAGGGGTGGTGCCATCAAATTTCGAGGCTATAACAAGCCTGTTGTGGGTTTCCTCTGTATGCAAGGACACTCCACAGGAAGGGTCGGACACAGCAAACGTTTAGAATATATTTTAATTCACTGCCAAAGTGTATCTAAATGCCCATTCTCCCGATCGAAACCCATCGCTAGCGCGCCAACACTGACGTAGATCTGTAGGATAGGCAACGAAAGTTGTAGTGACGTCACACCAGACCTGCTGTAGTAACGTGAGTGACCTCCGGACCTCCGCCACCTCTGCAACGTACGTACCGGCTGTAGTGAACTAGAATATATTCTAGTTCACTATAGTACCAGCAAAGCATCGGTTGCTATATCACTCGCCGAGTTTCGATCGCTTCCTGGCTATGTGCGTCACAGCCTTGTGTGATCACGTGACCACGCCTCCTACACTTCTACGTCACTGCCCAACCTCGGCGCCCAGAAGCCGAAACCGAAAGTTGTCCCCATCAAAAGGCGATATTAAATTATTTAGCGAGAATACATGAATCTTAGTGCGTGCGTCATGCTTCCTGGAGCTATAGGAAACGCTTACAGCAAAGAGCGCACAAGCCACAAATTTGGTGGCACCACCCCTTTAAGGAAGTGACCATGCTGCCAGCTGAAGACCAGCAGTAGTGCTTAAAGTCAGAAGGAATTCAGTTTGTCCAGGCCCTTGCACCAAAATTTATTGGGAGTTGTGGCGCTCCCCTTGCCTGGTGATCAGCAATGCATGTACAGCCCTCACAAATTGAAATGTGACATCAATTTTCTTTTTAGTATAATGACTGCTATGAGCAACTGATTGAGATAACCGCATTGTGTTGTTACGAATCTGGCTGCTAAAGGTAATATTAGCTCCGATGATGACGAGTCAAAATTATGCCAATGTGACGCGAACTGAAGACACTGCGAACAAAAGTACATGCATTACATAGCCCTAATTTTGCATACCTTCCAAGAAACATATGTGACTTTTTTTTTTTTTTTCTGAAAGAACCAAATCCAGAAACCAAAACTGGGTTAAATTTCATGGAGACGTAAAGAATGCCGAAGTGTCTTTCACATTTAAAACTTTTGTAATCAAAGTAATGTGGACTCAAAAAAGCAGTTTCAAATCAAAAATGAGCTAGATCCATTAAACCAATGCTGCGTAAACAATTGTTACCAAAACAACCAACGTGGCCGCATCCAATCTGTTTATTTATGACCTAGTTGCTTTGCTATCATGCTTTCGCTCCACAATTGCTTTTTCTTGGGCGAGTTGGTACTTACTGAAGGACATAATATTGCAGGGCAAAATTCGAATAGAAAGAGAGGCCGGCTTTCCTACTCCTGCCTGTCTCTTAGTGTTTCTTTTCGAGTTTCGAGCTGCAGTACCAAATCCTTCTTTTGCTCCAAGACGGTATAGTTGAAATGGAAGACAGTGGAAATGAAGTTGTTGGGCACCAATCTATTCCTTGAAGATGAAGCAGTGATCCTAAACTCTGCGGCACAAAACCAGCTATGAAGCTAACAACAAGAACAAGAGCTGAAGCATTTTTGGAGGCCTTCGATGGACGCCAGGAACAAAAAAATGCTGCCAACGCTCCAAGACACAAGTGAAAAACAGCGCTTGTTCTTGTCATTCCTCCCTGTGTGCGTCGTCTTGCTTTTCGTGCTGCTTACTTCCATGGATCCATACCAACTGGCCCAGCTGCCTACACTGCTACAGTGCTAAAAAGACTAGACAAGAAAGGACACGAAACCACAGCGCTGACTAACAACCAAATGTGTTTATTCCTTCAGTCAGCATAAATATACCTCACCACTATTGCAATGAAACAACAGAAAATTGAAGACAGCCTGTGTAGAGGCAGTAAGGCGAACAATGGGACCTGAGTTCTATCTCCTTCAGAAGGAGGGATAGCGCTGTTTTTCATTTGTAATCATGAACCAACCAGCCCAAATGTGTACCCTACTGCACTCCAGGACAGTGCGCCTGTTTCCAGGAAGGACCACTCGCGCTTCACGTCTAGTCATCGCCATTACGCCCTTGCACAGTGGCGTAGCCAGGGGGTGGCACACCGCCCCCCCACCCCCACCCCTGAAACTTTTTTTCTCCCAAGGGATACAGAGCACAATATAACACTAGACCACACTCGCCTGCGTGGACCCCATGTCGGATCAAGGTGGTGCCCCCCCCCCGAAAAAAATTTCTGCCTACGCCACTGCCCTTGCAACAAAGGACAGCACCAACGGAAGCACAAGGTGGTGATAATTCTATGGCAAAATATTGCTATATCATTCATTTGCTACCATTTAGACTACTTTTGGGTAGCCAATTCAAGCCCAAATGAAATGTTTCAATCTATAAGGGTCAAATCCAAATTTTACTCCTGAATAGCGACAATAGGGAGCTATATAGGTTTGAAGCATTTTGGTGACAGGAGCACACTGGCTAAAAATTGTTGGAGCAGGCCCGACCATGTTGTCAGTACCAGATAACTGTGTTTTTCTCAGTTTCACTTAAGGTGGACTTGGCTCTTTTAGGGAAAAAAATGCCACATATGCCTCCTGTGGGTACACACAGCCAATGTAAAAATTCCTAACCCTTGCAAACTGCCTCTCCACGCCACTTAGGCTGGAAACACTTCTTGTTCATCAGTGTGGCCTTTTTACCTTGTCATGCAACACTTCTCAACTTCAGTGGTTAAGAGGAGAATGATCACGACACAGGCTCTCTTGTTGTGACCCTTCTTTCTCTGTCCTCATTTGTGCTAAGGTTGTGTGTCAAATCTGAATTTTTCTACATTGTAGTTTGTTTAAAAGATGTGCTGATATCAGTTTTAATGACATTGCCATTGAGATAGAAGTAAGTTGCTATGCCTGCCAAAGAATGCATTGTTTCAGAATGAGAAAAACCTTTGCAATCGTGTTACAAACAGCTGGCGTAATGTTCTCTAAGGCTTCTGGCCAAATTTGTATCCTGACAGCGGCAGGAAAGAGAGTGATCTGCTGTGAAATTAGATTACCAGAAATGACCAGAGGGAAATACATATCTCTTTTATTTTACTAGTGAAAAAAAACTTATTCTCTGCTATGGAGAGAAAAAAACTTTGTTCATGTCAACTAGTGGTATTCCTTTATATTAGTCATTGGCTGTGTTTTGTTTTAGACTCTACTGCTGTGCAAAAAACATCTTTTCTTACCCATTCTTCCAAGTCAGCCTGTCAGTTGGTGAAATTGAGTCTTGACGAAACCTTGTCTGGTCGGTCACAATGAAAGTCTCGTCATATTAAACAAGGTGCTCATGTGAAGGCCGAAATTTTCTATTTTGTCTCGGAAATTACTATTTGCACATACCTGCAAAAATATTATGTATGCATACAGGAAACGCAGACTGGTCACCTAAAGTAACTATGATTGATGCTACTTGTGCTCAATTCTTTTATTTCCTGCCCGTTTTGTTTTAGTGGACACGCAATCCCAGCAATGCAGCGCATGCCACCGAAAGTGTGCAACCAAGACAAGTTGCACCTTCTGTGACAGGCCGTCGTGCGACTCTTGCACTCGGCTCTGTGCATCCTGCGAGAAACCTTATTGCACTCTGTGTTCCGTGCTAAGGTGAGCGTGTAATTTCACGAATGTTGCATCAAGTTTTATGAAAAAAATAGGTCTTCTGGATGAAAAGTTTCTGAAGCTGTAATAAGCAGGGGCACAATGAAAAAAAATGAGGGCAACTTGCACTAGTAGTGCAAGGCTGGAGTCAGCAGCGGAGGTTGTGATCAATCCAGCTTCTTCCGCTTTTCTAGGCTTGGTTAAGTTATGCTGGACTTGGGCTTAATTAGTCTTCACTTAGGCTTGGCTAAATTAGTCCTGACTTAAATATTTATTCTTGACTTAATTAGTATTGGTCCAATTAGCTCTTAGCATGTCCTGGCTTAATTAGCTTGATCTTACATGGCTTGGCTTAATTAGCTTGTCTTGGCTTATTGCGGCAATGCGAGGTGACATCATAGCTAGGCGCAGTTTTTGTTCGCATCCCACGGCCTAACCTCCGGCTTAAACAGCTCTGCTGTGAAAATCTCTCTCTGTACTCATTTTCTCGCCCATCGGAGCTACTGCATCCCTTGCCGGACAAATCGGCGCATATGTTGGGGGAGCGAAGCAGAAGGGGACAAAGAGAGCGCGTGCCAGTTCATGATGATGATAATTTCTGTTCGCACTACCTGGCGCAACGAAAAGCTTCAAGAGCTCCACGGTTAAAATTGCAAAATAACGCATAAAAAGGTTGTAATGGTGCCTATACCCTCACCTCTTGTAGCTGTGCATGGTGATATAACCTCGATGTAACGAACACGGATATAACGAATTATCGGTTATAACGAAGTAACTGAAGAACAGTGCTGTCGTATATACAGTATTACAAAGAAACGTTTATAACGAATTTTCGGATATAACGAAGTTATTTTCGTGGCAGATGTGACTGTTATAATGAGGTTTGAGTGTATATGCCAAATGGGCACCCGCTTCGGACAAATTAATTAATTTTTGTAATGCTCAAGTTTGGTGTGGGGTCCTTTAAAATGCTTTTTTTTCTGTTTTCACTTACAGGTACACTCAACAAGGTGAATATGCAACATGCCTGTCGTGTGGAAACTAGGCTGCCAGAGAATTGGAAAGTCTCTGTACATAGTGTAAATATCCGCAAATTTTGGGCTGCTACTTATGAAATTGGATGACGGCGCTGAACTGTTAAACATGTCGCTGCAAGTCTTGGTGCTTTCAGCCTACTGTAGTGTATGTGGCTAGTGGGCTTGTCGCACCAAACTTGCAAGCTGGGAACAGGACACCTTTAATTACGCTGAGAGTTTTGCATTGTGCATGCGATTTTCACGCGTAAACTGTTTGTGTTCTGACATGCCTGTTTGCTCTTGAATTAAATCATTCTCACAATGAAAGTATCCTATCCTTTGGTCTCGTGGCAAGCTCTGGTATTAGTGCCCTACGATTTGAGTACAGTGGTCAACACTCATGTCTAGAATGATGAAGCGCCGTGCTCGGAACAGCACGAGCAAGATCTACAGTTCAAAACAGGCCACATCTGAGCATGTGTGGTGCCAGTGACATGCCTGCCTTGCAGTTTCCGTCCATGTTTATCGTCGCGGCCACGACACTGCTTTGGCTGTCAGAAGTGCTGTCATCTGTATAGTGCCGAAACGACAGAAAACTTTATTCAGCTGATAAGTAGGGGCAAATCAGCTGTCGGAATAATGAGACCA
Organism: Rhipicephalus sanguineus; assembly: GCF_013339695.2. Lineage (NCBI taxonomy): Eukaryota > Metazoa > Arthropoda > Arachnida > Ixodida > Ixodidae > Rhipicephalus > Rhipicephalus sanguineus. Next base: position 90,354,388 of record NC_051184.2, on the reverse strand, counting down.
TGAATGAAGAACAAGCATGCAGCACAGCTTGCATCAAGCACCGAGAACAGTTCACTTAGTTTTTTGACCTGGTTTTTGTTTTTGCGCTAAACCGTCGAGAGCGCTTTCGACAGCCAAAGCGGTTGTTCCGTTCACAGTGATAAACAAGAATAAAAAAATCCAAGAGAGGCGCGTCATTGGCATTGCGCATGCTCACATGTGGCTTATTTACAACTGCAGATGTCGCTCGTGCCACTCTGAGCGCAATGCTCTGTCGTTCTAGACATGAGTGTTGACCACTGTACATTCTTAACGGTTGCTATTATTAACATTCATGCACCATCCCTAGTAGCACCGTCAAAGATAACGGTGCTACTAGGGATGGTATTCCCCTATATTAATAGGGGAATACCATCCCCTATTAATAAAGCAGAGAGAGCAGACGGATAGCACTCGGGTTGTTTTGCCTGCTATCCATCCTGTATAAATCACACTATTTCATCCATGGCAACATGGCAGCTTATTATCTGTGATTGTCCTTCGAAGACACCTTGTGATCAACACTGAAGTCCTTTGCATCAGAGTTCAGAAGAAGTCCTTGATTTCTGCATCATTCAAAATGTAAGCAGGTTTTTTGCACCAGTATGACAAACTGAAAAACAAGACAAAAACATTGACAGTCAATAAACTGTGGTGTGCTCTTTGTCATGTAAAAAATAAACCGACCATAAATTTTCTTTTTGTCTCTGGTCTGGCAAAGGGTATGGAAGATGAGTAAATTGAAAGCCCGCCTGCAGTGAAACCTTGAACTGCATTAAAAATCGAGTTTTGCAAAGTGTGGTAAGAGGACCCTCTGTCCAAAATTCGACACTTGAAATTTAAAAATTCTTTATATCGGAACTGATAAAACGCTGCCGTTATTGCTTGACAGAAGTAATGTACGGCAAGCGCATGACCACAGAGGTGAGGGCTGTACCATTAACATTCCTACAGCCTTGTTGAGATTGCTCCCATGGTATATACTACATACAATTACAATTAATTTCGCAAAAGTGCAATTTCCTTGCAGTTGGCCTTAAAGGTTTAGGCTTGAACGCCCTGAGGATTGACAGCTAACCAACACCATCTGCTGTCATGTTAGCCCATATATGCCCAGTGTCCTACACGTGGGACACTTCTTTAATGTGCTTTAAAATCGCTGCTTTAGGTGAAGACTGGAGCCATTTATAGCAAATGAAGCAGGTGTCTGCCGAAACATGTGCTGTAGCCTACACATTGCTTGCCCTTAATATTACCACGTACGGACTACTACATCTGAGCGAACGTGTACTCTGTAGGGGAGGCCCTGGAGTGGAGGACAGCCTAAGTTATGATGCTTTCTTTTTCTTGAAATTATTGCAAAAATCCCACCATTCCACCATTCGTGCTCAAAGTAGTTTGGTAGAAGTGACCATACTATAGCCCGTAATTGCAAATACACAACTTGACCTGTGCCACGAGAAAAAAAGTTCGGTGCAAAAAAGTGCTGCAGAACTGTGTTGCACTTACCTGACAGTAAATAAATATTTTGTGCGTTTTTTTGAGGGCACAAATCGTCTATTCGTGAATGAAAATATTTGTTTGCTCAATTTTTCTGAGTATGGGCGTATATGGGTTAAGACAGGCACCCAGGTCGCCAAACAGTATTTTAGTTTTTTTTTTCTTTCCCTTTTATTCTTTATTCCAAAGCATGGAAATTAAGGATGCAATTGGCCTTCAAAGGCCAACTCTGGCAATCTTTTTACCATGTCAATGGTGCTTCTATGTTCCCGAGACGCTCCTGTCATGGGCCCAATAGCAAAAATAAACAGCTAATTGGAAAATAACTTCAAATAACCAAAGCACAACACTGAAACCCAATCGAGCAGTAACTGTCAACACAATTTCCGGTTAAAACCAAAAATTGTTCCTGCCATCGCGGAGTATGGAAGCCACGAAGAGTGGACACTCAGCGGAAGGGTGACCACACCGCACCAGCCGAAGCGTGTCTGACTGACCTTGTCACGTGCACAAGTTCCTCAGAGCTGACGGGCAATGGCAGCTGTGATTCGTATGCATTTGGATGCCAACTGAAATCGCCATTCCTCTTCGATGAAGTATAACGTGCTTATGTGCTTGCATAGTTGTGCATTATACCACCAGATGGCACCATTTGTCCAGGCCGCTGGCTGCTGCAATTGGGTAAAATGCTAACGCTAAGTTTGCGAACAAACTGAGACCTTTTAATATTTTTGGAAGAGTGAATAAGTTTGTGGATAGCAGCTTTTGACATTGCGTCCCTAGGATCGATAAACTTAATATAAGCCAAGCACGAGCCACCTCTCTCAACCCTGTATATGTTACGGAAAGTGTTTCCGTACAATAAAGTTCGCACATGTGCACTCATCAAACGGGATGGTATTGCCATACTTTCCGTGTGGTAAACTGGCATTGCTAGCTAAAACACTCTAGGACGAAAGGTAATCATAAGCTGCCAGTGTTCAGTGACTGTTATGGTAACTACACGGGAGCTGTGTACAGCCCACAATGTAACACCACTTGCAACCCAACGCAATCACACATCCACCCACAGAGAACTGAAAATCAAATGCCTATCAAAGAACCGCTCGCCAAACACACACAAGTATTGCCTTGTGGACAGCAGACACTGCAGTGACACCTCCGTCCCATCACTTCCGTCCCTTTGTCATAAATGACGTCACACACACACGATGTTGTCAATAAATGTTGGAAGCCGGGTGGGTGATTCAAAGCAACAAATAAAATTCGGTTGTGAACAATCTGCGTATCTCTCAAGCCTATAATTTGCCATAAATGATGGAAAAGTGCAAAGGAATGTGCCCTGCCAATTTGATTGATATTCACTGACCTCAAAAAATCGCCAGAGTGGGCCTGAAGGTCGTAGACAACTCACCAATACCACCTGTGCTGATGTTAAGGACCCAGGTCACCAAATATTACTTCATCTTTTCTTTCCTTTTATTGTTTATGCCACAGCAAACAAATTAAAGATGTTGTTGGCCTTTAAACGGTTAAACATTAAAGGCCCTAAGACAGCTCACCAATACCATCTGTTTTAGTATTAAGACAACAACCCAGGTAACCAAAGAGTTTTTCATATTTTTTTCTTTCCTTTTATTGTTTATTCCACAGCATGGAAACTAAGAAAACAAATCTTTCAACTTGCAACAACAGAATCCTCTTTTTCGGAAAGACGAAATAGAGCGATGGTAGGGAGGGGGAGATGGTTATGTTTGTCTCCTTCACATTTGGTAAGTTTAAAAAAAGAGAGAACAATGGCTGCTGTTTGCTCTTGGAAGGTTCTTCTCTCCATTTTTTTTCTTATGTAAAGTCACACCTGGCAAGAAATGACTTCACGGTTTCATTTTTTTTTTCTTTAACAAACTTTAATCTACTACAACCTAGCACATCCAAGCGTCCTGTACAACAGTTTTTTAACAGACAAGAACAAGGGAACAAGCTACTGTTGTGACAAAAGTGAATGTGCACAGGGATAAAAAAAATTGCAGCACACAATCTTAATCTTGCAGTGTTGTTTCTAGAAATAGGAAGATGGCTGTCACAAACAACATATGTACTATTATCATGGAATAAATTCACTAGAACTGTGTTTGTTCACTCGCCTTGTAATTTTCAAATCTTCAAAGATATAAAAATAGGTCAAACGGAACGTTTTCAGTTTAGCGGCTTGCATATTCCTAGAATTTTTCGGGGGAACATGAACGACTGAGCATTCCTGTATGCATATAATTTTGTCACAGCAGTAGGGCGTGGTTGAAAAGTTTTGGAATTGTGGCAGATCAGACTAGCCACAATATAGGAAGTGGCAGCTTGCCCTCCCAGGAGCGACTGTCCGTCTTTATTCGTTTACATATGCTAGAGATAGTCTATACGAAATCCAGAGTTCTGACACCTATGGTCGGGCCATTACAGATATGTGTTTCAAACTACAAAAGCAAGCACTGGCCACTCTTTGTGACGAAGCACATCGTTAATACTCAAGGAGCTAGGCGCTTATACAAACTAACGTCATTAAGAGATGGCAGTTTTGGATGCCATACTAGTTTTTCCTCTCAATGTAGCCAAAATATGGAAGTGATTGATAAACTAAAGGAGTGAATTTAGTAAAGGAATCAAGAAGTCACTAAAGAAGTTAGCACGTCGTCTTGTGGACCAGTGGAGAACATGTGGCTGAAACAGGTGTAACAGACAGAATCTTGCGAACGTTAACTGCACCAGCACGCGCTTCAGGACTCGACACAGGGTCATTCCAAAACTTTTCAACCAGACCTTGGTTTGTGCATTCAAGCCTCCACGTGAGATACACGCACGCACACACAGAGCTAAGCGTAAACTCAGATCAGGCTGTCGGCGTTTTCTCCAATACAGCAAGAAGCGCTCGTGCAGGCTTGATTTCGAGGAACCACAGTGCCTCTACTTAAAGTTGAACAATCCTCGCATTCACTTCCAGCCCTATGGATTCATTGGAGAAACATCACAATACACGCTGCTATGACTACGTCCTAGCCCCCCCCCCCCCATTCACGCATGCATCAAGCAGGAGACCTGCCGTCGCAATGCATGACGACCCCGAAAGCAGGCTGAAATGAACACTGTTAAGTCTTTTTTTTTTATTTCTTCACACTCCCCTAACGTAGTATTTTCACAGAGTTGTTCACATTGTTACAGCAACACTCCTATCACTGCAGGCATACCACTTTTTTTTTCGTTTCATGCGAAGGTTACACAGTGACACATGAAACCCAGACACAGGACCATCAAAGGAATCGCTACTGTGAACTTGCACCGACTGGAAAAAGAAAGACACGGGTTTTTTTTTACGTTTCGGACCACAGCTTTGCGAGCCACGTGGCTGACTTGACCTCTTGAAGAAACAGAACGTCTCGTAGCCGACAAACTTGACAGAACAGTACAGCCGACTTGCACTAATCAAACTTGGATGACTTCAGTTTATTTCGAACAGATCTCACAATTCATGTTGGGCCGCTTGCTATGCCGATGGCATCTTGAAAAAGTTGTTCAATTCGAGAAATGCTTACTATGAAATCAAACTCTCTTACCATACTTCCCAGTTGAGGGAAGCACAGCTACAAGTTGGCTGACGAGGCATAAATAGTCAAAATGCACGCACATTTGATATTTGTGCTTGCCGTGCACATTGGCAGGTGTCTCCGACTTGGTCAAGCATTCCCCATTCGAACTGCTTTCTTCTCCATCAGAGACCTAAGCAATGGCCAATGAATGCTCGTTACTGTTTCGCATGTTCATTCAGCAACGCATAACTTTAAGTTTCGTATCAAATTTCATTCAAGTTTTGATCATTCGAGCAGAAATGTGGAGCCCCTTGAAATTTGAATAAAGTGCTAGTCGGCTGTACTGTATTGTATTAAGCGAACAATAGAAAAATCGCGCTTCATCCTGGCATGTCACTTCAACAACGTTTTCTACACCTGTCCTCTTAAAAGAAGAAAACAAAAACACGCAAGCACTGCTGTGCTTCGAAGACAAATTCACAAGTGTCTACTCCTCTCAATAACAGTGTAGGCAATTGCAAACTACTAGACACGTCTTCATTGAAGGCTCAGGCTTTGAATACAATCTGGAAATATCTCATAGGCGACAATGTCAAGCAGAGTGGACAGTGCCATTCTCCGAGCACGAACTGCTCAGAGCATTGTATCGGGTGTCGCAGTGAAAAATTAACCTCAAGTGGGGATTCCCTAAATAAACATACGGGCATTACTAGAGTGCTTTACATGGAGCCACAATGGGGTTCGTTACAACAAAAATTGCGCTTTGTTGTAAAAATGACTAGTTCGGTGCCGACCGATGACGTTAACAGTTGGTACGCGGTTGAGAACATTTTAACGACTAGAACACATCACGAGTTACCAAAAGTCGCTCTTTTTTTTTTCTTTTCTTTAACCACCCACGGTCAGAATGCCACTTAGAGATCTGTAAGTCAGATTTTAAACGTACAAAATTCACTCGTAAGAAAATATACAAATGCGGTACATAATAATAAATCACAAATGCAGCAGGAATGTTTCTTTAGTCAAAAATAACCTTCAGGAGAGATAAAAAAAGGAAAAGGTTCACAGCAGAAGTCATGCAGGCGAAAATGCTTTGATCAAACAGCACAGATTATCAAAAATATAATCCCACAAAAAAACAAGGAAGAAAGTGGAGAAAATAAATGCCAGCATAAAAACACAGTATCAATAAAGAAAATACTGGAATGATTGCTGAAAATGCACCCATACAGTGTTTTAGCTCTCTTTTACAGTATCCCAGCATAAAATATTCCCATTTTTCCGGCATTTAGGTGACATTCGTACATTTAAATTAAGGATATAAAACAAGCCAACTGTGCGAGTGATTTGAGGAATAAATGCAGGCTTCGCGTGTGGTTTCATTTTTCTTTTAAAACATGCAAGTACGTGAAGGGGCAACCAATACGTGCTTGCTGGCAACATATGACACTTGTAATGGCGAGTCAATGCACGAGCATCAACTCCTGCTGTATTTAGTTCAATTTGATGAGATCGGTATGTCGGATGACCTATCTACCAGACACATTGAAAGCATGCTGTGTGGTGCATTGACTCTCCAGTCATTGACTGTCACACTTGTAAGAAGAAACTCAAAATTTTGGACACGCCTTTGCTGCCGAGACGGTGCTTGCTTTGCAACGCTCTGCAAAAGTGCAGCGTTAACTCATACACACCACGCATCGAATGCATAATAAGTTACTTCATTCTGTGCCGCGTCCAATCCTTCTTTGATTTCCCTCTACTGAACGGCTCGCTGAATGGCTAATGTCGGCCACTGTGCGCATGTTAAGATAATGAAAGAAAACGGCACCTCTGGCGAGATTAATACACGCGTGCATATAAAAACTTGTGCCACATGCTTTACGTCTCATCAAAAAAGTGCTGTTTTTCATCAAAGTTTCACATCTTGCACATGCTAAGCACGAAGGAAACCTGTGCAGCAATAGTGCAACGAGCAATGCCAATTTGATCACAGAACTATCACTAGAGCTTGCGCTGTTAAATAGTCACAGTGGCAAATGTCTATCTTTGGCTTCCCCTGTATCCCGTGTACATGGTCACATGCGACATCATTTGTGGCCAAGTTTTCTCTCAAGCAGTTTTATTAGGACAGATAGCGGTCACTTACTTCTGGGTCACAGACATCCAATGTGCCAATTATTAACTGCACCGAACAAATAAATATACCAGGCGTTCCAGTCAATGCACCCTGCAGCACACTAGTGCGCGAGGTCCAACATACCCGAAGAATTGCATTTTAATGCAGTTATCAAAGCAGTCGATGGCCTTGGCATGGCTTTAAATTGAGGTAAAGTTCCGGAGTAATCGCTTCTGTCACGCAACGCGTATCACACGTTGACCAGAGATGCCTGTCTTGATAATTAGAACCTGCTGGTACGACTGGTCGTATGTCAGATCTCGAGTAAGACTACTGTGCGTCCTCTCTAGTGATGTTGCCCGGTCGAGGTGAATGTGATACCACATTACCGCCGAAAGTGATTACTCCAGAGCAATGACCCCCAGGTAACACAGTACCTGCCACAAGAAGGTTGGCCAGCATTCCCAATTGAGGCAATAAAATTTCCGTAGCTTCAGACACAAGAAACCTAGCATGACACTCTAAAGTCCGTAATTGTCGTACAAAACATTCATCAGACAATTGAGGAAAGGAAAGGGCGTCCACAGGGCAACTGGGGTTGTTTCACGCTACCTTTTTATGCATTCAAACGCTACTGCCGCTCTCTCCAAGAAAGAAATACAAACACTAACGGATCCCGGCTTTACAAATGCAAGTACCCTTTATCGCCGCGGAAGGGCCACAGTGATTAAAAAAAGAAACTAAATTATCTTATGATCTATTTCGTTTCCCACATTTTATCACATCTCTGCCCCCAACTAACAAGAAGAAAGGGTGTCCCTTTTTTTTTCCGGTACTCTGTGTTTACTTCTTATTGCAGGACTCTTCTGCTCTCACTCGCCATCGTCTTTTCATTTAATAACACCAGGGGAGGGAGCATCGGGGAAAAACGGGGGAAGGCAGGTGGGAGAACGGGTTGCGTCGGGGAACAATGTTCGTAAGAGAATATATATACACATTTATACATGGGCAACCAGCATTTACAGAAGTCACACTCATAGTCGACAGGTGCCTCTCGTCTCCTCCGCCGCGTCGCCGGGAGGAGACGCGTGACTCCCAAAATAAAAGGACTGGCCGTGCCCAGCTCAGCCGTAAGAAGGCGGCTAGCAGGCAGCGGGCGTTTCTTAAAACAAGCGAGAGACATACACGGAGAACACACACCTTCTTTTTTTTTCTGTTAAATCAGACAACCACGCAGCAACAGCCGAAACCAGGCCTTGCGAGGGCTCGATTCACGCTGCGGCAATGTTCTGGCAAACCAGCCGTGATGGCGCAAGAAAGCGGCCGTGTTTTTAACCTGTCGGTTTCCGAGGCGGTTGCACTCTTGCGCGGCGTTGATAACCGACGTGTTATCTCACCAGGAAAAAACGCAGTGATAGATGCTGTGGTAATGCACTCAAGGACTGTGCCACGTAATAACGACACTAACTGTGCCGCCCCTCTCGTCCCGTATGATTCAAACTGATTGAGCAAATCAAAGCTCGTTAAAGGGACGCCCCTCCGAAAGCAATTGGTTCAAAATATACGTGCAGTTTTCGGACGCACTTGCAGAAAAACCGGGAACCCGGTACAAGAGCAACCGTCATTGGCTACCGATTTCCTTTAATACATGACAACTAAGAACATCGACAGAAGAACGGATGTGTCGCCCATCAAATGGATAAGGCAGAGTGTTTTTCTGCAACCATCCTTGACTCCCAAACAGAGAAATGTCAGGCAAGATTCTTAATAAGAGAAAATTTTCATACGCATTAAGGAAAATTTTCGTTTGTGCACCTAAGTACACAACTGGAATATCCCTCAACGGCCACTCGAAAATTGCTGCGTCATTGAATCGAGCTCCTCGAAAATCAGGTCAAAACAGATCCCCAAGCACTTCTAGAACACTTCAACAACGGGGTAGATAGAACATGGGCAAACAGGCTAGTTCCAGATGTTAACAAGAAAAAAAATCAAGAAACACGAAAAATAAGAGGGGCCCCGTTCCGACTTCAGACTATTAAGGTTTTTCCCATCTCACGAGCGCTTCGCTGCGCCTGGCTGAACTGCTGAAGACTCTGCACAGAAGACGCGAGGCATGCAAAACCTCGCATCGTTGCAAATGAAATTCTAGTCTGTTATACTAAGGCTCTGCTGTATCAATGAAGCGTCACAATAGCGTTGAAATATAAAAAAATAAACATGCCACGAAACACAAGAAGGCGGTCATTTTAATGCACGGTGATGCTTGGAAACATGGGAGCTTTTGCCAGCACGGCAAACATAAAGGTTCTCTTTTCTTTCATTGCTTTTTTCCCCCGCTCAAGAACTGCTCGTGCGCTTTTCACCTATAACGGCTGCTGCATATCAAGGGCAGATGATGAGGAAGAAACAAGTTGTGCAACTGATGCTTGACGCTACAACAATGATGAGGTATGTCCTCAGTCACATGGCTTGGAGAAAACAGCCACGCTTAATCTTGATGGTGAATAATTTTGGCCCATTCACTGTTAAAAAGGACAACGACAATATTGTCCTAGGTTGTAAAAATTTATGCAAACTTGGCAGAAATGTAAAAAAAAGATCACTCTGGCCAACAAAACATCTCTCCCTGAACATCACCGCGATAAGTGATACAAAAACCTAATTGGCAGTGTGCGTTAGTACTGATGTCTGATTGTGCAGCGTTACCCTGGTATAACAAAGTTCTTGGAAAGAAATTAAAATAAAGGCAGCTTGTAATACAGCTGAAAGAGCACAATGCATTGGCTTCCTTCAATACTCAAGATGCGCGATTACCTGGCCGGCGCTGCTTACGTAAAATCCAAAGGCACAAGGCAACTTCTGGGCGAGAAATTTCACGGCAAAGCTGGCTTCCTGTACTACGCTTGTTTTTGTGCTTCGAAAGAACAGCTCAACGAGATCTTTAAGGCCAGCGGAACTGACACCAGTGTTGCATACCTGCCAAGTCTCCCGGATTACCCGGGAGACTCCCGGATTTTGAACGTTTCTCCCGGTTGTACGGGTCATAGCAAAATCTCCCGGAAATCCAGTTTTGCCCCGCGCGTCCAGTGCATTGCGCGCCCCGTGCGTCACGGTGACGCGAGGTGGGACGTTTCGCGTACAGATGCGCTACACGCAATTTAAAAATTGATCCTAAATGTGTTATAGGTTATATCAGCCGTTAATATTTCGTAGATGATGCGTTTGTTTACAAACAAATCTATCCCACAAGTTATCTTGCCCTCAAAATTTTGTGTCACTACTGCTTTAAGTGGAGAGCCCAGCACTTAAAAAGGTAGCCGTTACCGATGTCTGTCGAGATAGCGTGTTCGCCAGCGCTCGCGACCGCCCTCGTCTCAACGGCGCCCCTTATGGTCCCTTGCCCGACGAAATAACTGGTAAGCAAGCGACGACAGGCCTCGCACGCGGAGCGATGTTGTCGCATGTTCCCTTCGCGCGACGGTGATGGCCGGGTCGTTTCATCTCTGCTTCGACCGCGTTCGTCCCTAGCGCTAGCGCGCATTTACTCGCGCGTGAAACAGACGATGCGTAAGCGATATTATCGGTTTGGACTCTGTACAGATCAGTGGCAATCGCAAAATCCCGCTGACAGTAGGCAGTTTTAGAATAACGTACGCTAAGTTAGCGTTAGCGTTTGCGGCCCGCTGTTTTCGTCACTTAACGGGAGCCCGCAAGCGCTTAGCGTACGACGCATGCGCAGTTGCGCGAAAAGCCAACGCAAAGCTTTGCGTACGCTATTCTAAAACTGCCTAGTGTCCATATAATTGCTATCGCAGTACCCCCTCCCCCCCCCCCTCCCCGCGGTCGGCATACTTCATACCCCCCCCCGTTGATTAGATCTCCCGGATTCCGTTTCTCCAAACTTGGCAGGTATGGTGTTGACATAGCTGTATCTCATGCACCCAAGCAAGGCTAAAGCAGTGAAATTTTCATTCTTCGGTCGGTGAGCCCGCCATTCGTAATCCTGGTGCCTCGAGCAATACTGAAAGATGAGCATTTCAGTGTCCGTCCTTCGGTAAGAAACTGAAGCGCGAAAGTCCAACCTATGACTGTGGCTCCTTCCTCGTTAAAAAGATACCTGGTAAAACGAGTGAAGGTTCGAATCTGTACTGTACATCACAAAACCAGAAAAGCCCCTACCGAAGGAGACTGCACTCAGTGAAATGAGATAAAACTTAATTGTCATCTGCGCTACTTGGCCCATTTTTTCATGTCAGTGCTCCAGTCAATGCGAAACTTGCTGTGACGCAAGGGTTAAGTTATCACTTGAGACTAGAACTGAGCTCACTGCTGTGGCAAGTCTACACTGGAAGTAACATCGAAGGTTGCGGTGCAAGAGATATGATCATTCAATAAAAAAAGAAAAGATGGCATGCAAGCAATAAGGACGACAAAGAAAAGAAAACAAGTACAACTGCTTCACCTATCTCCATTTCCATTTTCACTTTTTTCATTGCTGACACACTCTTTTGTAATGTGGTTGTCTGAATTGTCGCCCTTCCATGTGAAGCAAGATATCCCCAATCTGGGGCCAACGATCTCATTCAGACTTGGGAGTGCGATTACTTTTTATCGAAGTTTTGCGTAACAAGCACTGGACGTGCTGGCAACTAAGGGCAACAGCACGCATGGTGGAGTGCCAATGCATGCCACACAAAATGTTGTGTCACATCAACGTGTCACGATCCATGTGTCACAATGAGTCACATTGTGTCGCTACCAGTGTCACACAAAATCTTGTGACATTGATCAGACCCTCAAGAACGAATGACCGGGAATTCAGCCCCTATTCCGCATCAACCTCACTGTCATTTAGAAACAAGATATTCTTAGAATGACTATAGTTTCTAGTTTCTGACGTGTCATCCGGCCACCCCGAGGTAACATATTACACAAACACAGTTCAGCAGACACCCAGGCGCAGCCTTCGCTCTTCTTAGCGGCAGTCAAGCTGGCAGCGGTCACAGCAGCAACAACAACAGCAAGGGAGCAGCGCTCGCTTAGTACTCAGGGAGCGGGGTGCATGGACACTAGGGAGGGCCCCTCCAGTCTGCCTGCGCTGGCTCAGAACGCCCGACTCAGACCACAGGGCACTTGGTTTACCTCGCTTTAGACAGTGCAGCGGTTAGCAACACCCTCCTCTGTGCCAGGATCTTTTGATCTGTGGGGTCCTATTCCGTACCACATAATACGGAATAATATTCCGTTTTTACCGTGTCATTGCGTTGGTTGTTCCCTATTTGGCGGAGCCCTGACACATCTTGAAATGATCAATGAAAAGTGTTCGTAGCGCCATAGTGCTGGGGGCACTCACTCAGTTAACCGACAGGAAAAGTGTTGACCAATCAGGGAGGACCAACACGGAATAGCATTCCGTATTTTATGGTGCGACATAGGTCCACAGCTATGCGTAGTTTGCCAGTGAAAGTATTCCAAATGTTTCCCGGCTTCTAATCTCGCGGTTGCATTCAGCCATTTGCCGTGCAGCAAAGGTTTTCACGAAGGCAATGCCAACATGGGGCACACTGCAGTGGAACACAGCGCAAAAGATGTACGCTAGACTGGTGTTCTGGAACAATGGCCTGTTACAGGCAGTCCCTTTTCAGCAGCTTCCAATTAGCTAAATGAGCGAACACTGGCTTTAAAAAAAATTTGGAAATTATCTGTGCAAACTTGGGCATGCTAGATAACATAGTACTCTCATAGATTTACAACTATCCTGTCCCACGGTAAGCACATCTCACAGGACACAGAACCTGTGTCAAGCGCATGAGACCTCTGTTAAGCGCAACAAGAACATCTGTAGCCAGTGCAAATTTGGGTCAGATATAAGAGTCGTGTTCTACTGTCATAAGGTGGAAGGTGGGAAAAAAGATTGTGATCTTGGGTAATGCCTTCCATTGAAGTGACAGACTAATTCACTGCTTCAAATTTCTGAAAGTGCGTTCACTTTGCTGATTTAGTGCAGGCCTGTTTCTTACAGGTGAACTCCACATGACAGTCCTGCCCCCATCTCCCCTAATCATTACCTCTAGGTTCAATGAGGCATGAAAGTCTAGTTAACGAGTGTCAATCGTTCTTGCACCAACAGTAAAAAAAGATAATTGTTTACAATAAATGACAGAGCACTTTATGCTCTTCTTTTCATATTTTTCACATTCGTGTCTTGTTCTGTTGCTTAACCATTAATTAGTACAAGTTGGTTGAATACTCATCCACAGCCCCTGCAACATTTTTGTTAGGTCCCGGAAAGCATTTAAAGTAAATTATAATGTTCAAGGAAGTCTAGAATAACCTTCCAAGGTTTAAGTCTGCCTGCGGAATGCAGCCCTGCCCTTAATCAACAAGAAGAACGAGCACCTTTACGTGCGAAGCAACGGAAGCCTGCCCTGAAACACGGAACAGGAATTTGCGTCGTAGAAAAAGTTAAGTGCGCACATATGGGGGCAAGAGAAGGAAAACTGACAAGGCAAACGTGACTATGAACAGAAAGGTTGCGCCGTGGTATCTTTTGTGATGAAAGATTGTACCATCTCTTATGTCAGTGTCTGCATGTCTAACTTCATGATGAATCCTTATTAACTAGCTCAACTTTCTGTTGTTCTAGGGATCGCCATTAGTTTCTAAGGCAAAGGGCTGGATGCTATGCCACATGAAAGTCAAGGTACCACTGAATGTTATCAACCAAGAATGGTCTGCCGCAAGGAAGCCGAGTGCTTACAGCCGTGACCGGCGGCTCGACTGGCAGAGGCCGACCGGAGGGGACAGGGGCGAGGAGGAAAGGAGAGGAGGGGCTCTAGCACTGGCAGGAGGCGTTTGCAGGTGCGGCGGGGTTGTCGGTGAGATGCGTGCCCTTGGCGCCGCCGCCCGCCAGGAGCGCGGGATCCGAGTCGAGGCTCTCGGACATCTTGTCGCAGATGATGTCGACGAGGCGCTCGAAGACGGCCTTGACATTGACATTCTCTTTGGCCGACGTCTCGAAGAACTCCAGCCCGAGCTGGTCGGCCAGTTGCCGGCCACGCTCGGCGCTCACCACCCGCTCGTCCTCCATGTCACACTTGTTGCCCACCAAGATCACCTGGGCGTTGTCCCAAGAGTACGTCTTGATCTGCGTCACCCTGCAGGGTACAACAAGAGAGCAGAGCGTCAGTATTCACGGACGTTTCGTACGTAAATGCTGCTGCTACAACTGACAAGCTATGGTGGTCAAAACCATAGGTATGCACAGGGTTGTCCATTGGAGGGTGGCGGGGAGGGGCAAGTTTTACTGCTGTGCCCTCCCCCCCTTCCCCACCCCTTTGGTTGAGTCCAAAGGATAACAAGCTCCACAATGGATGCAAAGTTAGACATGAAGCGATGAAGTGCTTCTCACGACGGCCTACTTTGGTTCACGGCTTTCCAGGAGTAATGGTGAGAAGTAAACATTTCTTAGAATGCAACATCAGGAATCCCCGGCCGCCATTATCGTCATAAGCCTGCGTGGCCATAGCCATGCACTTTATGTAATGAGGGGACAGGTCCGTCTGACTAAAGGTACAGGGCAGACTTGGTGCACCCCTTAGATAACGTGTGGGGGGTCAACCCCCCCTGCCTCCCCTATGCACATGACTATGTTCGGGGCAACATCCCAACGTCCTCTGATGACATTATGTGCTACCCCATGCCCTAGCCTGAAAGTAGATGGCTGACATAGGTTCTGCAGCATCCTCTTCAGCCATCACAATCAATCTTGGCATGTAAATTGTGTATTATTCCCTCACAAATATGCTTCGTCCATAACACCTGTCGTGCAATATTTAGCAACCGCACAAATGCTTACAACGTTTTTACAATCGGGTTGCAGCCGTGAGTAGCCTCGTAAAAGTTGCTTATTGGGCGAGTCAGTACATTACTCTGCGATAAAATGCCGGTAAACGGGAAGGAAACCAACTGCATGCAATGTGGTCTCTCTAACAGCGTGTTTGTGTTCCGTTTCAAAAAATGCATGGATCACACTATAAATTAAATGAACAACAAAACAGATAAACAGACTAAATCAAAATGAGTATTCTGTCACTTTTTGATGGACACAAGCTGTCACACATTATGTAAGCTAATTGAAAAACGAGAATTATTTTGCAGGACATGAACTGCATGTCAAACTATAGGCAGCTGACATCACCCCGACCAGCCATACAAGCCAGTAAAATACCTATGGTACCAATAAGGGCTCTGGCTCCCTGCCATCATCACATGCTTGGGCAATGCGGTCTCACTCACCAGTCTTGAACACTGTTGAAAGACTCTTCGTTAGTGACATCATACATTAGGATGAAGCCCATAGCCCCACGGTAGTAGGCCGTTGTGATTGTTCGGTAGCGCTCCTGGCCAGCTGTGTCCTGCGAGGAATTCCACACAGATCGCTCACAGCTTGCTTTCTGCTCCCAAAACAAAAGCATAATAAGCCAATTTATCTACCTCGGCAATACGTCATAGCCAGGGGCAATGCAACAGTGGAGAGCTTCATTAATTTATGATTCAGTGAATCAACTGGTCAGACTCTTAAGACAGCAGTCTCACTTAACGTGAAATTTCTCTTACTACAAACACTTTCAACTGCCTAAAAAGTTCTGGAAGTGGTGGACTGAGTGCCACTCACTCAAAATGCCTTGATTCCGAAGGCACTCTGATCGGAACAGAGAAAGTGTACTTCGGCACAGCACAATTGTGCTATATGAAGTAGAATCATAAGCACGCAGTAAGCCCTACCAGCTCTCACGCACTAAAAGTGATGGAAGGATATGTTCTACACGAGCTTTTGACGTACAGGAGTTGTTCTAGTTTTTAAGGTTAGCATATGCTAGCACCCGTACACTGTTGCATAAAGCCATTACTTCGGACAGGCTTCAAAGAGGTTAAGGATCAGATGAAAGGGTATGTAGTGTCATCATCATCGCCATTCATCATCATCGTCATTTTTCAACCACTGCGCCGCGTCTCTCGCGCAGCTCATGCTGGGCGCTCGAGGCGTGAGGAAGAAGTGCCAGTTAAGAACGAGCTCACGCTCCTGGCGGTTAGGACGCTTGCAGCCGCCACTCTGCTTCGGCAATCGCATTCCAAAATAAAGTGGCGAGACAACGACACGGCCACGTCGGCCATGGCCTGCTTCTTCCATGGCCTTCTAATAAAGTAGCGAGAACGGCACGGCCACGCTAGCCACCTTGACGTCTCTCTCTCTCGCTACAGGTCTATTGCCAGATTGAATCACAAGGAGCAAACATAGCTTCCACGGGGTTACGTACACTGCTACTGCATTTTTTATCCTCCGATTCAGCTTCTAAGAATGAAGTACACATTAATGGAAACTCTAGCATCTCATACCATCCTAAATTTGTGACGTTTTATTTTCATTTCATACCTAGTAGGGCAATGCTGCAGTGACTGCATTCCTAACAAAAAAAAACGGTGTGGGCCACTTAGACGCATAAAAATGTTACGTGTTGTACGTAGTCTCACATAATGTTTACTGTGTAAGCTGTAACCACAATTCAATAAAATGTTTGTACTGGACTTGGACTAGAAAAATTTGTACTGGACTCGAAATCATAATCATGGCCGATATTCGCCGCACTTCAAGAAATGCTACAAGACCAGTGGCCTGCTTGGTGTCTAATGGTGCATAATGTCCACATCACATTCGGTGACTGAACTCCTTGAAACATTGAGAATTTAAGAAAAACTGAACCGGTACAGTTATCAGCACACAAATGAAGTTTGAGAACACTTTTCACTGTATGGTTACCACAACTTTTACTGCTGTTTTCTGCTATGCTGCTGCATCCAAGCTTTGCCCATGTGCGTGGCTGTGCACTCCTAGCTTTTAAATTACATAGCAAAAAAGAAAAAGGAAGAAAACACACGCAAAAAAAGACCCAATTTACCCAAATTTGGAGCTTGACCCTCTTGTCGTGTCGGAAGACCGTCTTGACTTTGAAGTCTATGCCTACCGTGGAGACAAAGGCCGACGTAAAGGAGTCGTCGGCGTACCGGAACAGGAACGACGTCTTGCCAACACTGCTGTTTCCAATTATGAGGATTTTGAACATGTAATCAAAGTTCTGGTCCACCGCATCCTTTTGCCACTTTTGGTCCTGCGTTCCCGCCATCTGCACACACACAAAGGAAAAAGAAGGAGACAGAATGTCACGTCGAGAAGCAAGTTCAGGGTGTGCAGGTCTTCAAAAATTCAATTCAATTCTATTTCCTTCACAACGCACATACAAGCACACTTTGCCGCTGTTTGTTCTGTCTCGTTTCCTAATCTTACATGCACTGTCAATACTTTTTAATGGGTGCATACCAACGTGCTCAATCCTCAAATTTTTTTCAAGACACACACAACCCTGAGTTGAAGGCTCCCCTGACAAGAAAGCTTTAAGCATAAAGCTCGACGGAGGCCAGGGGCGCCAACTTCAATTTAAATACTTCAGATTAAATAAAACAAACAAACACAACTTCAAATTAAATAAACTGTGGGCTTCAAAGTAACAAAAAAGCACAGCGGGTCATGAGTGGCTCTTTAGTGGAGGACTGCAGATTAACTTTGACGCCCTAGTGCTTATTAATGTGCAGCCAAAGTACGGTAAACGAGTGTCTTTACTGTCCCCCACTACACTGATGAAAACAACATTATTCTTATTATTATTATTAGAAGTAGTAGTAGCAGTAGCATCTGCTCCCATCGGAAGGTGGCTGCCGCAGCAGCCGTGTTCCAAATGGAGCATGAACTCACAAACCCGTGCTCAGCAGCGCAATGTGCCAGCGAGATGCGGATCCAGGTTTTATTTTTTTGAAAGGGAAGTCCAATACTGAGATGGTGATAAAATGATGATGAAGATGACTGCAAGAATGGTTGCTATCAATATTAACAAACTTATTCACATCCCTCTTATCTTTATAATGACACAATTGTTTTCTTAAACAAGAAGAGTGTTAGCATTCAAGTGTGCGTTCGTCCCGCTGCAACCTTTTTTCCGAGGCATATGGAGACAGCAATAGTGCAGCAGTATGTCAGTTTTGGCTAGATACAGAAATGAGGAAAACATTTTAATGTTGTAGTATTCAGATCAGCTGCGTGTGCACGGATAGTGAAGGACCCATACTACAAATAGTTCTCTTTCATAATCATTAAACCTTTCTTGTCTCTTCAGAGCAAAAAGAAAAAAAAAAGCAACAGCTGGAGATATGGACTTCCTGAGTTTGTCATGTGCCGTATGTTTGTGCACACAAGTTTTAAAGATGCCCCGCAACATTTTTTTCAGCATGGTCGGCAAACGCTGCCGGTCGGTAGTCGAGGCTCCCGAGAACATGCAAGGCCAACATTATAGCGCATCACACGGCCTGGAATTTACAATTAATTCTCAAAGTCATCTAGAAACCGTTCCCTCTTCTTTCTACAAATGATGCCACATACCCAAATGACTGCGCCATATACCCAATTTCGCAGTCATTGGCTGATTTGAGCATCGTGAGCTGCATAGCTACCGAGGCTGCCGTGGGAGGCCGCCACGTGCCCGCATTTACGTTTGCGATCACATTGAAAGTAAGCTGTGCGTTTGCAGACAAAAAAAGAAAAAGTGCTCAAGGCCATGACACGCGCTTGACGCAACATCTTTCCCCCGTGCCATCACTACCTGCTTAGCCTCCAGCGAGCTCGTCAGGACGAGAGAACAGAGAAACCAATTACAGCGTGTGACAAATTTCTTCAACTCCGATCGTACTTGATGGATTTCAAAAATTTTTGAGGCGGTCTATTCGTGAGGCCATGAACTTCTTCATTAAAGCCATTTGATGATTACTTGGAAAAGTGTTGCAGGGACCCTTTAAGCAAGGGAATGGGTGTTAAGGAGATTATGATGTACTCCCTGGATCCACGCTTGGCCATAGCCACTGAGCCATTGTAGCAAGTTTCCCCACAACTCCTACATAGAAAATCTTTTCGAAGGTGCTTTCTTTCACTCTTCCTCCAATTTTGCAAAGAAAACTGGCTGCGTGGCTAAATGAACTGGGTGAATACCTGAGACAGAGTAATCGAAGGTGATGACCTGGTGAGCCGATTTTGATGCCCGTGTGCAACGTTTGTTCTTGCAAGGGTTTTCATGTCAGCAATGTGGGCCCATCCTGGAGGAAGCGCAGTGTAGCGGCATTGACGCACCTCACAGTCTTAACTAACAGAGCTAACCAATATGCAAACTCTACTGGTAAGCTGACAATTGTGCTGCAACAGATGGCACGTGGACCAATCAGGTTTTAGTATAGTGTAGTCTAGGACTTTTTTTTTAACATTGAACCTGTTGAACCCTTGACCAGAACATGAAGACCTTATTTTCGGTTTCACCTTAAACTGACAGGCAGCCTTCACGAGCAAGAAAAATTGTCGACATCATCTTATTACTAAAAGGCTGGCAGCAACATAACAGTAGCAGCTTGGTAAAACAGAAAAAAAGAAAGAACAAAGGCATCTATCTCCACTGGAAGAATGCGTGACCTACTTTAGCGAGTGGCAAGACATATGTGCCCGAGACCCCCACATGAACTCCATAAAGCACGACCTCAATATCGCTTTGTCTTCAGCCATGACACAAGGCTCACGATACAAAAGTGTCCAAGAAAAAAAATAAGCAAACGAGAAGAACGGGTAGGGAAGGGGGCGGACAGGCGCTTTGCACGCAGCGTGAAAGGCAACGCCGTGAGAGAGAGAGGGCGAACCGAAAGCGAATCTCCGACCCAATAAGGAGTGCAGGATCGCGGCGGCGGCGACGCCAAAGAGGGCCCCGGCCAGCCTGCCTCGCGCACAATGTCCCGCATCGACCACGCGCGAACGGAACGTTTCCAGGATCGGGGCGCTGCGCCCGTGACCCAGATCCGTGGCCGGGATCCGGGCCACGCACCACTCGAGGCGCGCGAGCGCACCCACGTTAGGCCTAACTGACCCGGCGTCGGCATGCGGCCCGGCCTTCTTCTCCCCACCCCTTCTCTCCGGCGAGGCCAGCATGCGCGTCGTCTGCTGTCAAACGCACGAGCGCGCCGCAGTTTCGCACTTTCTCTCTCACCCTCTTTCACCTCCCTCTCTCCACGACAACCGCGTAATGGTCTATAAATAGACGCTTTATGACGCGGCAGCGAGGGAGAGGGCAGCGAGGAGTCGCGAGTAAAACACAAGTGCAGATGAAACGCGAAAACGGCAATCGCGAGCTGGCTTCTCTGTATGCAGAATGATCGAGCCGCTCGCGTCGGAAAAAAGAAGCTCACTGAGAAGTCGGCTCCGCCCCGGCAATGGTGTGCCCGCAGGGAAGACAGCTTCGAAGGCGCCACCCCGAACAACTGCTGCGCGCTTTTTCCGGGGAAAAAGAGAGTTCGCTTCCCGAAACAGCTGCCCACGCCGATGACGAATGAAGGACGACGGATCCTCGAAGTAACGACGACAAAAGAAAGAAAAGGGACGGCAAAGTATAATAAGCCGTTCGATTGAGAGTGCGCCATGATCGACTTCGTTCCAAGCGACGCTGCAGGTCTGTTGCAAACGGCCAATGCCGGACTGGTACGCGCACTGTCAGGTTACAATGCCTGGAATATACTGTATATAACAAGGTGGTGGTTAATGCGAAGCATGTTACAGGAATCGAATGAAATTTCACGAACAGTTTTCAAGTCAGCATCAACAAAGCAAAATTCCCGAGCTAAAGTTTAGAAAAGGGATTTTATGTGACGTAGAGAAAGCAATTGATACAAGCAAACATGTACAACTAGAATCGGTGTGAAATATATACTAGAACACATAATTTTCAAAATAAATAACTAAAGATAGTTTGTGTGAATCTACACAAACTAGTTTTTGCATATCCAGAAACACAAATAGTTTGTTAATTCGGCCAGAAATTATCGTCCACATCAACGTGCTTCACTGCAGAAAGACGTCTAGGAAGATGGCGTCTTCAAAATCCTATATTAATCTGGGAATTCAAAGTGTCACTATTTCTAACGACACAAGAAACAAGTTCAGGGGAGGATCGAGGCGTGAAGTGACGAGAAATAGAAACAGCAACTGCCTTCCTTAGCAGCGTGTTAATGTATGCTTTGCTCACCCTCTGCCAACTTCAAAATTAGATTCCACGCCTGCAAAGCTGATGATCTCGACGAGGGGGAAGACACGACAAAATAAAACTGGTGCACGTACTCATTTACTCTTTCTCATGGCCGCAACGGCGTCATGAGTACATGATTGCCAGCAAGGTTTGTAGACGTCAGTGATCTTGTCGTCACTCGTAATTGTACGGCACGTGCACGCGTGTGTAATTAAGGAACAAGCGCTCTTTCGCATGACACCAGTGTACTGTGGAGACACGACAAAATAAGACTGGTGTATGTACTCACTCTTTTTCATGGCCTCAACGACGTCATAAGTACACGATTGCCAGCAAAGTTTGTAGACGTCAGTGATAATCTTGTTACTCGTAATTGTACAGCACGTGCACGCATGTGTAATTAAAAAAAAAAAAGCGCTTTTTGTAAGACGCAAAAGTGATTTAACCATTCCGCGCGATTAGAAAATTTTGTAACCGATGTCCTTAGTTGTGATTATTTTCTACTCACGGTGGCTCTAGCGAGCTTTTCTGAGATATGGCCGTGCCCGTACAATCGGGAGGATTGTTCGAAATTCGGTAGTCTCCCGGGCAAATCGGGAGAGTTGGCAGGTATGGATTAGAAGAAGAGAAAGCTTGGGCCCAAAGAAGGAAAAAGAAAGCAAGGTGGGGAAATGGGGAGCTATATAGGATGGAGAGGTTGGCTTGACCTCCTCCTCCACTTTTGTAGTTGGGGGAGAGTGTGCAAAGCGGAGGCTAATACGCTACTAAGTTGCTGCCTTCGAAACCGTTTCGACGTCTCGAAACGTTGGCTCTAGCGACATTCCCTGCTCAACGATTACTCATCGCACTGAGCGTCCATGTTCTCCTGATCTTCTCTCTTGTGCAGTAGGGAATAGTGACACTTTGAATACCCAGATGAAATTTGTATTTTTAAAACGACATAATTCCAGACTTCTTTCTGTAATGAAGTATGATGGTGTGGACGATAATTTCTGCCCAAATTCAACTTGTATCCAGTTGACTATTTTCTCAACGAGGCACTTTGCATAGCCGAGTTGCGTGCCTACCATAACAAGGCGCATACCATGAGCACTCTCTAGTGTTGGCTTACATTGGCTATGCCCACTGTTGTAACAACGCAAATGCAACTTTTTCTTCATTCAATGTCAACCGAAAGATGGATTTGTCTTTCGAGTTGTTGCTTTTTTTCTCTGCATCAGAAACACGTTATGTACACAACTTCGTTTCTAGGAAAGATCATATGACCAGAGAAAGCTTTAAAGATCGTTCGCGACAAAACCTATTGAGCTCCCTGATAATATGAGATAGTAAACCTCAATAAAGTAGCTATTGCAAAGCCGTAAGGTTACAAACCGAATTTTCTAAATAGAATATCCTTAAAGATCTACTATAGTAGAATACACGGGCCCCTAGCGATGCGCAACGCAATTACACGATAACGCGAACATGAATAACGTTTATTCCACAATCTCAAGCGGCTCGCCGGAAGCTCTTAAAGATGGCTACTTCTCTCCTAAAAATATGCCAACAAGCTTTAGAAGTGTTCAAAGAAAATTGACTGATTGAAATACCTTCATATAAAATCTTCCGAAGACCGAAAACGGTCCCCACCCAAGGCATGCTTTTCCCCAACACGACCCTTTATGAGGAGAAGCCCGCTTTCATGAACACCGTTTACTGTATGCCCAATGAGACTTTCTAGCCATAAAAAAAAGAAAAAATCACAGCATATCCACGGAGTGAATGATGATGATGAGTGGGCGAAGCTGCGGAGGTTCATCGGTAAACCGTGAATTTTCCGTGAATTCTGCCCAGTACATCATCACCGACGTGAGATCGGGCGCGTTTATACTAAAGGTTCGATGAGTTATGACGACTTGCAGCTCACTTTAATTTTACATGTACGCTGTGAATTTTCATTGTTTAGAAAACCATTGCTTTAGAAAACATCTGGCGTGTTTCGTTAAGCAGCTGGCGTCTTTTCGTTTTGCTTTAGAAACGTCTGGCGTTCTTTCGTTTTGCTTTTACAAAACATCTGGCGTCTTTCGTTGGTTTATTTCATCAATCAACGGCGTTTTGAACAAAATTTTTATTGTTTAATCACGCACAGGAGAAATCTCACCAGGCACTACCTTGGAGGTAAACAATGGCTGCTAATGGGAATGAGAGACAGAAGAAGTCGGCTTTTAGCTAACACTTACACTTCTACTAACGTTTCCTACTGGAACATGCCAATGGCTGCTAATGGGGAATGAGAGACAGAAGAATTCGGCTTTTAGTTAACGCGCACGCTGCGAATTTTTTATTGTTCAACAACGCACAGGAAAAATCTCCCACCGGCACCACCTTGGAGGTCAAAGCGTAAGACTGGTTACGCACTACGACTACTACGACTACGAGGGACGAACGGGTGCCGCCTTAAGGAGCTTCGCCCCTAAAGGGGGGGGGGGTCTTTAAACACATCGGAAGAACTACTCTTTGAGCGATCTATTCTCAGTGACCGGAACGGTTCCAATAAACAACCGCCTGTCAGCTAACAGGAATCCCAGAAGAGGGTTTCTCCTCATAGTAAATCCCAGTGTGGAGAAGTCAGCGTTAAGGACACTGCCAGCCACACAGGTCTGACGACGTGTTGGTAGAAATGAAAAAAAAAAAAAAAGAAGAAAACACGAATTATAGTCGCGGACTTGACCACGCTGCTCGCGACTAAGGTAGTTAGTATGATTTTAAACTGACACAGGCAGTCGCAGAAATAGCGGTCTCGGCACCTAGCGGGAAGCCTTGGTATGGTGCAACAACAGAGGCACCCGTACTAGTGTCCGTAGTCTGCTGTCATTTAGCATGCCGCAATCGTACTTCAAATTGCACTCTTGATATTACTAGATACGTCTTAAAAGTTCGGTGAATGGTCCCATACATTAAAAACCACGCTGGTTAGGATAAGGCGCCAGTGCAAATGCATTGAGAGGCATGTCCACAAGCGCCCCCTATGGTGAAAACTACCGAAATAAAGCAGTGGTGCACGCTGCGACCAAGCTAACGGAATCAGTGTGAGAATTCGTGTCACTGCAATACAGAGCGCAAATGCAGCAACGCGTTGACACGGGGTTTTGCTTCAAGTCAGGAAAAACGGCGAAGGGGACTCATGGAACGTTAGTGCAAATGTACAGCGTTGAAGCGGTGAGCAATAATCCATGTTTTAGCGGTTTAAACACTTTAGAGACAAAAAAAAAAGTGGCGAGGAGACGTTTCGGATATCTAACGACGCGTGACCACGGCGCTTTGAGCGATTCCACAAGACGCGTTTGCTGGCAGTTTCCTGCAGCTTTGCAACCGATGTCAGAAGCGTGTTAAAGCTAATGGCGATTACTTTTATTGTCAGTGAAGGTATTCGGCTTTCCCTTACTTCCTGAGACTATTCACCGAACTTTTCAGACACACTTTGTATACAAGAAAGAAGAGAATTTTTTTCGAGGGGCTCGTTTCTTCGTTGGGCACATCCAAATGAATATGGCAATTATGCCAAGGAAAACATAATCACATTAATTGTTGCGTTTAACTGTGTTGTAGTAATTGTTCCTTACATTGAAATGGATTATAGTGGACCAAAAATCACCCTTTCCGTCGGTGGGATTCGAACCCACAGCATTCGAACTACGCGTCCAGGGATCACACGTACAGACATATCCAACGAGGTGTACGGGGAGGCGCCTTCCGTCGTAACTCAATTGGTAGAGCATCGGACGCCTAATTCGAAGGTTGTGGGTTCGGATCCTACCGATGGAAAGGGTGTTTTTTTTTGTCCGCTTTAAACCATTCCAATTTACGTCCTAATTACTACACTACCGTTAAAGACAATTAATGTCATCTATGCTTTCCTTGGCCCATTTGTCTGTTGGATTCATTGACCTCGTATAAAGGCACTTGCATTTACGCGCATTACATGGTTAAAAAAAAAACAGTTAACACTAACGACGAAACGAATGAGACAGCAGAAGCACGACGAGCCGCGCAGTTTTTCATTGCGCGGTGGAACACTTGAGTGATCTTGTACGCATGTACTCTTGAGAGTGAGTACGCGGAATTAAAAGGTGTGTTTGTTCCCTGTCAGGTGTGGAATGCCGTAGACTAATTCCAACGCAAATGGGTGCCGACGGTGGATGGATAGCAGTAATGGCACATCCCGCCACTTCCCGACAGAGGTATACAATCGCTGTCCATTAAACCAATGCTCTTTCCAGTGAACTTTATCCCTACACGTATTGAACATTTCTAATAAAAGAATGCTCCAAAGAAGTCAGTGGGATCCCTGGAATAGGAGCGCCACCCATACACGCCAGTCACCATCACGCTTGTGCCATTAAAGGTGCTATTCCACAACGTTGTGCACATTAACAAGGTACAATTGCACATTCTGACTGGCAATTCAGCTTTCCATTCTACTAAAAAAAGCAGGTGCCATAAAGAAAATCGACTAATTGCAAGCCACTGACCGCGGATATCTGGTCGATACACAAAGTCATGGTGCTCTTCGGCCACACCGCCTGACCCTCGCGACAAAAAAAGAAACGGGGACGTCATACCATCACAACCATAAAAACCGGTTGTCAGTCACCTTAAATAAGTACGTTTTAATGGATTACCAATGGCACGCGTTTTATCTTCAAAGTACGCAAAAGGAGAGAGGGAGAGAGAATAGTGCGCAAAAGGAAAGTTTAAAAGCGCCTAGGACGCAATTATTCATGGCTGAATTATCGAGTGGCGGATTGGAATTGTTCCAATATAAGGTCAGTATTCCGCAATTAAGCCGGATAAAATACCCAAATCAGGCTTGTTTTAGTGCTCTTCTTAGCGTTAAGACGTCAGCATCAAGGTACACGTGACCTTGGCCTTCAAAGTTTGCGAAAAAGTACACCGCAAGCGCCTTGGACACGGTCACTGATTGACTGAAGTAAATCCGATACACAATCGCCAGCAGAGCAAAGGGGGTATTCAAGAACACTTTAGTATTAATTGTTCACCCAGACACGCGTGCGTGCGTGTGTGTGGTTCACTTATGCAGTGATTGACCGAAGTAATTTCAATGCGCACACGCCTCCAAACCGAACGAAGACTCAGGACAAATTTTCTTTCTCAGCATTTCCTTTTCAGGACGAAAAGAATTATGTCTAAGAAACGCATCGCTGTGTACTTCTTACCCCTTAAATGTACGCGAAATAGCCCTAAAGGTGTCAAGGGCGCTTAGTTGAATGGTTGGTTGGAATACTCCTCGATATTCCGTCATCTCTCGACCAAAAGAAATCCCTCAAGCGGGCATTTCCTCTCAGTTGCTTCTCAAGTAGATAATATGGCTTTAAAAAGCAAAGGAAGAACTGTGTGTGTGTGTGTGTGTGTGTGTGTGTGTGTGTGTGTGTGTGTGTGTGTGTGTGTGTGTGTGTGTGTGTGTGTGTGCGCGCGTGTGTGTGTGTGTGTGTGTGTGTGTGTGTGTGTGTGTGTGTGTGTGTGTGTGTGTGTGTGTGTGTGTGTGTGTGTGTGTGTGTGTGTGTGTGTGTGTGTGTGTGTGTGTGTGTGTGTGTGTGTGTGTGTGTGTGTGTGTGTGTGTGTGTGTGTAACTGCTTCCCGCCTGCCAAACAAGCCCACGACCAAACAGGGGGCTGCATCCGCGAGGTTTTGAAATGTTTCTCAAGTACCGTAAACGGCTTACACTGAAAATACACCCCGAAATAGAAGGCTCGCAATAATCGGATCGAGATGGAAGCAGGCAGCCAGGCGTTCGCACCGCGGGGGAATCAACGCACGCCGGAGTCGCGCTCAGCAGCTCGCAGGTCTATCTACGTGGAGCGGGCGCATGCCTCGCCTCCGGGGCATCAATGCCGTTTACGCATTTATGGAAAGCCTTCTCCGCACTATATAGTACAAACGCTCGAGTCAGACTGCGCGGCGGCGTGGGAGCCGAGAGACGATTCTTGAGAATGCTAATGCGACGAACCGAATGAAACGGAGGCGAGGATAGAGGGGGCGTATAAAGAGCGCAAAAGGATACCGACGAGAGAGAGAGAGAGAGAGAGTACATGTTCAACGCGTACTTCTTTTTCACTCCCTCTCTCTCTCTTTCTCGCGAGCGCGTTCGAGAGCTCCACCTTTTTTGGGGGAGTAGATTTCGCGGTTTCGGCGGCGGCGCGTTTAATGAGGAACGTAGGTGTGCGCTGCAGCGTGAAAAAAAAAACAACATAATCCGTGCTCGCTGAGTGCTCCCCGAAGGCAGCCTTTTAGTGTTTCCCGATTCAAAGGGGGTATTACGCAGGTTTTCGGCGATCTTACAAGCGCTGGCGCCGATGGGAGCTCCATGCCCAGGTAATACGCCGACGGCCCTTATGTGCTAACCAACTACGCTTCAGTTAAGAAGCAGAGAACGGGATGGAGAGCGAAGGTTAGGGATTTTAACCAGTCTATAATAACTGTTATGCCACCCTACGCTATAGGGAAAGGAATGGGGGAGTTTGAAAGTTAATTATCCTTGACCGTTCATGCAAAAACAAGTATTCTTATAAACGTTACCCGTCGCTTACATACTTTAATTGAATATGACGAAATAGTAAGTAGTTAATACCAAGTAATACCGGTGTCACACGGTGCACTGCTGATCGTGATCGAGCCCGCTCAGGATCAAATTTCTCAACAGCGATTGCCCCCCTTCTACAGCTTGCGCAAGAGAGCCAACTGCGATCGTGAAATTCGATCGGGATCAGGCACGATCGTCATAAAAAGTGGCCGTGTGACACCGGTATTACTTTAAAAGTGAGAGGCATATAGAAAGGGGGAGAGGGTTCAAACACACAGACACACAGTCAGTCCTCAGAGTCACGACATCGCTATTGGCCTCTAAAATAATTGCATGCCGAGATCACCCTGTGGTCGAGGCCAGCTAGAGCGAATGCGAGGATAACTGAAGGAAGTGTAGTTGAGAACTGGGCGCCGACGAAGAAACCAAAAGAAAAGAAAGAATAAGACATGTTTCTGAGGGCCCACGAGAGCTTTCGCCACACTAACTGTTCACGCTCACAATTTGCGAGCCTATGTTGCGAAAAAAGGAAGGCCTGGTTTCTAGCACGAACAATGAAACTTCATCTCCGCTAAATTATTTGCGGTGTCACGAAGCTAACAACTGTACCCGCCATGATGTTACTCATCGAAAAGGAGCCTATATGCACGATTAATCGATGGGAGAAAGGTTGGTGAAGATGGTGTGTTGAGAAAAAAAAAGGGGGGGGGGGGGGCTGGACACATGTTTGAAGACTCCGATACGATGATAGTGTTTGTGATTCGATTCATCATCATCATCATCAGCCTGTCTACGCCCACTGCAGGGCAAAGGCCTCTCCCATGTTCCGCCAATCAACCCGGTCCTGTGCTTTCTGCTGCCACGTAATACCTGCAAACTTCTTAATCTCATCTACCCACCTGATTTTCTGTCTCCCCCTCACGCGTTTGCCATCTCTTGGAATCCAGTCAGTTACCCTTAATGACCACCGGTTATCCTGCCGACGTGCTACGTGCCCGGCCCATATCCATTTCTTCTTCTTGATTTCAACTATGATGTCATTAACCCCCGTTTGCTCCCTGACCCACTCTGCTCTCTTCCTGTCTCTTAAGGTTACACCTATCATTTTCCTTTCCATCGCTCGCTGCGTCGTCCTCAATTTAAGTTGAACCCTCTTTGTAAGTCTCCAGGTTTCTGCTCCGTAGGTAAGTACCGGTAAGATGCAGCTGTTATATACCTTCCTCTTGAGGGATAGTGGTAGACTACCATTCATGATTTGATAATGCTTGCCGAATGAGCCCCAACCCATCCTTATTCTTCTAGTTATTTCACTCTCATGGTTTGGCTCCGCGGTTACTACCTGTCCTAAGTAGACGTACTCCTTTACAACTTCCAGTGTCTCGCCACCTATCGCAAAGCGCTGTTCTCTACCAAGATTGTTCCACATTACTTTAGTTTTATGCATATTAATTTTCAGACCTACTCTTCTACTTTCCGTATCCAGTTCAGTAATCATGAGCTGCAATTCGTCTCCCGCGTTACTCATCAATGCAATGTCATCAGCGAATCGTAGGTTACTGAGATACTCTCCATTAACTCTTATCCCTAGCTCTTCCCAATCTAGGGCCCTGAAAACCTCCTGTAAACACGCGGTGAATAACATTGGAGAGATCGTGTCTCCCTGCCGTACGCCCTTCTTTATTGGGATTCTGTCGCTTTCTTTATGGAGGACTATAGTGGCTGTGGATCCGCTGTAGATTTCTTCCATTATGTTTATATAGGCTTCGTCGATGCCTTGATTCCGCAGTGCCTGCATGACTGCTGATGTCTCCACCGAGTCAAATGCCTTCTCGTAATCTATGAAGGCTATGTATAGGGGTTGGTTGTATTCCGCGCATTTCTCTATCACCTGATTGATAGTATGAATATGGTCTATTGTTGAGAATCCTGTACGAAATCCTGCCTGGTCCCTTGGTTGATTGAACTCCAATGTCGTATTAATTCTGTTAGCAATTACTTTTGTAAATAGCTTGTAGACAACCGACAGTAAGCTTATGGGCCTGTAATTTTTCAGGTCTTTGACGTCCCCTTTCTTGTGGATCAAGGTGATTCGATTGAATTCCACCATTTACTGCTTGAAAACATCAAACCCGCCTGTAGCTGAGAGGCTAAGGCTTCACGTTGCGGCGCTCGAGGACACGGGCTCGATTCCCGGCCATGTAAGCCGCATTTCAACGAAGGCGAAATGCAAGATGTCCGGTGCAAGAACCGAAGATATTTACTGATTAAGGCAAAAGCCTCAAATGCCTAATCAAACGCGAAATTTGACCGTCGGCGTCCCAAGCGCCAGCAGCTTCGGGGACGAGTGATGCAAAAAATCATCATCACGTGATAACATCACAGATCGCCAAAATTTGTGATGTCATTATGACGTCATCACATGAAATCGTAGCGTGGTCAAAGGTGGTCCGATCACGGAAGCAATGCAAAACCAGGTGAGGTGCCTCCGATCTAGGAGGCAGTGCAGAACCACGTTAGATGCAGAAAGCTTTCAAAGAATGGCGAGGCAGGATCAATACATGGACTGAGAAGACTAAGAAGATGGCTTTCGCCTTCGAATCGTTTTAGGTTACGCATAAGTGACCCTGTGAGTTCTTTATCGGCATCTATATCGACTTTTCGCACACAGACAACCAACGACGCCGACGCCGACACCGGTATTTCTGCGAAGCAAGCACTTTAACGCTATCGCGTTGAAAGATTTCTGCAAGCAGTGAGTGTTCCCTATGGTTCTCTGCAGAGGAAAAGCTGGGAGCATTGCAAAAGTGACGCCAGCTGCTCGCAGAATGTGCGGCAATGCCTCGCCGCTGGTGCAGTTCGCACTCGCCTGCATGTGTCATCGCTACGCAAAACATGCGTCTGCGTTGTACCGACGTCCTGCTCCAACGCTACCAATTGGCCCAGCGGAGCATTATGACTACACTCATGGAGCTAAACAAAGACACACGGTGCCTCATTCATTCATTCATTCATTCATTCATTCATTCATTCATTCATTCATTCATTCATTCATTCATTCATTCATTCATTCGCCAAAGACGACTCGAAGGCGAAATCGATCTGCTTCATCTTCTCAGTAGATTGTATTGATCCCCCCCTGGAAGCTTTTTGCACCCAACGTGATTTTGCACTGCCTCTGGGATCGGAGGCACTGCAAGCTTTTTGCGCCTCTAAGGTAACAGTCTGGGCTTGTTGGTGTAGCATGACACAGGGCAAATGAGCAGAAGACGAGGACAGACGGCGTGTGCGTCAAGCCTCTTCTCTGTCCTCGTCTCTGTCCTTGTTTCTGCGCCTCACGCGGTTTTACACTGCCTCCGGGATCGGCCCACATTTGACCAGGCGACGATGCAATGTGATGACGTCACAAATTATCACTCGTATTGACGCCGACGGTCACTTTTCGCGTTGGATGAGACATCTAAGGCTTCCGCCTTTAAAAAAAATCGGAGACACTTTTGCGATTTACCTGTGTGAATTCAATGCTCCCTTGCACGGTCGCTAGGCAACGGGACGGGGACAAGTTATCTTTCGAGAACGCCGCCGTTCGCTGCTCACGCAATCGCATCTTTTAAGATTAAAAGGTGCTATAAACACTTAGAAGCGTCTTGAACCCATCGGATGAACTATTGATTAATTGATGTATTGACTGACCGAAATATTTTCGACATAAAGATAAACGCCTGCGAACTTTCTCGAAAAAATCCTCGAAATAGGCTTCTCCTTCAAGTGAGTCGAGTGCGGAGAAGTCAGCTTTGAGAACTACTTCACCGTTAAAATGATCAGGATGTTTTCTTAGCGACACAATGATTCCTTGAGTGACAGATCGCAGTTACTCCGATACAAAAATAGTCGCACAAACGCAATTCCTATAATGCTTCGCAAAAAAAAAAAAAAAAGAAAGCTGGTGTCGCACATTAAAAATTAGCACATTCAATACTTTCATAGAAACAGGTTTGCTGATTCGATTCATGATTGATTTATTAGTTCTCGAAGATGATCCTCATAACGCAACAACTGGGGCAGTATGACAGACTCCATACTGGAGGGCGGGAAAAACTCAACGGAAGATCAGAAGCAGTAGATGGCGCTTTCAACTTCAGTTTTGCCTATCAGAACTTTTTGTCGTAATTGGAACATTCATTCATTCATTCATTCATTCATTCATTCATTCATTCATTCATTCATTCATTCATGATGGTTGTACATACAATCTGCCACAGGGAGTAATAGAATAAAAAAATTGGTCGCGAAGTTTTGTCTGTGGTTTTACGTGCATTTCGCCCCCAATCGAAATGATGGCCGCCGCCGTGGCCGGGAATCGAACCCGACACCTCGAGTTTAGCAACGCAACACCGCAGCCCCTCCACGGCGGGTGCATTGGCGGGTGGCCCAAACGTGACGACTCATCAGCCAGCCTTCGATGACGCTACCGTCCGAGGGACTGGCATTCTGCGACAGCTCGCTCCAATAAATGTAGCTTTTTTTTTTAAGACGATAGTCTTTCTTGAGGAACTTAAACGCAGAAATTTTGGTCTGTCTGTCTGTCACCCGATTCAGCCACCCGGCCAAAGTTTAACCACTTGCTGAACGCCCAAACATCTTGAACTAGTAGCGCCGTTCATACTTGTGAACACTGTCGATCAAAAAGCAAATGTTACGCATATATAAGGCGCAACATCAATATGTAAGTATCAGGTGGTGTGTTCCTTTACTAGAAAATACATAGATGAGTAATTCTAAAGACCCTAGTGTTTCTTAGGCTGCGCGGAAAATGCTAGAGCTTTTTGGGCTGCGCTGCAAATACGACGCTATGAGCCAGATGCGGCGATTCAACATAGAGGAGGAGGACTCATATAGTACGGCCGGCAGAAGACTATCGTCTTTCGACGCCATTTTTTTCTTGGAGGAAGAAACGTCCTTTTTACTTGCACTTTTTCACGGGTTAGTTTGGCGGTACATACAGCACGCTGTTTTGTGTGACTGAACTTAGCTGAGAGTCAGCGCTTGTTTGGTTTCTTTCCACCTTGTTCTTCGTGTTTCGTCAGTTCGCGCTGTCCTAGTTACGCCTATACAGCAACTATACCTCCCACAACAACCCTTCGTCGTGACATGCTTCGAAAAGCACTCCATTCGGCTCATACTACCCGCTGACCGAGGAAAGAAACATGCATTCGCTCTTCGGAGACACCGCAGGGGGGTCCTTACGACTACGCCATCGTCACTGCAAAGCCCCCGCTGCGGTGGTCGTGCAGTTAAAGCGCCCGGTTCCGAAGGCATTGCAAAACAAAGCAGCGCAGCGGGTGTACCGCGACACTGGGAATCGAACCCAGGTTCGAAAAAAAAAAGTTAACATAAATAAATAAGTCGAAAACTGTCTTATTTATTAATTTATTATTATTATTATTATTATTATTATTATTATTATTATTATTATTATTATTATTATTATTATTATTATTATTAATGAAAAAATAGGTTGCCGACAAAGCGCTCGGTGGTTTCAGTACATATCTCTAGAAGGTGGCCTTTCCTCTCTCTATTTTTCACTCCCCTTTCCTTCCTGGTGTGGTCTCCTTTTTACGTTAGAAAATTTATCATGAATACGCAAAAACAACCACGTGTTGCCTTATAAGCCCAACAAACGCCCTGTAATCAGCAATAAAACCTAATAGGGCCAGATCACGTGCTCAATATCGCCTGTTTCACTGCACTTAGAGCAACATACAAGAATAGACTGCTGAGCGAGTTGCCAATTCATGACACCGCTTCCGTAATAGCAAGCGTACTCCACCCTAGTCTTACGTAAGGTGCCTGCACGTCGTAAGGACCGGACGGCACGAGAGCTGGTTGAAACTTTGTTCATTTATTAATAATAAATGTTGGGGTTTAACTAATTCTCAACAACCACGATATGATTATGCGGGACGCCGCAGCGGAGGGCTCCGGAAATTTCGACCACCCGGGGTTCTTTAACGTGCACCTAAATCTAAGCACACGGAGCACACGCATTTTCGCCTCCATCGAAAATGCGGCCGCCGCTGCCGGGATTCAATCCCGCCACCTTCGGGTCAGCAGTCGAGCACTATAACCACTAGACCACCGTGGCGGGGTCCCTTCGTTTGGAAAGCAGGTGATAGCTGTGTGGCAAAGCTTTCCCTTAGACACGACGAAACGAAAACAAACACGCAATTAAGCCAAAGAAAGCGTGGGTGACAATATTATTTGGTGTTGTTTCAACTGCTGTGTATAGTAGTTACGAGATAAACTGAAATGAATTTCGTCGGTGGGGCCCGAACCCGCAACCCTCGAAATGCGAGTGCTCACGCGTGAAAGGGTGCTTTACCGTCCACTTTAGTTCACTGTAATTTAAGCCGTAATTACTACGCTACAGTTTAAAATAACACAAACGTCCCCTATGCTTTCTTTGGCTTGATTGTCCGTTGGTTTCATCTGGCTGTGTCAAACGAATAAACGAGCCCCTCGAACAATTCTCCCTCCTTTGTAAGCTTTCCCTTGCCTTGCTCAAGGCCGAGATAAGTGACCAAGGTGCGCACATCCCAGATATATTTCTTTTCTTTTCGAACACGTGTTTTTTTGGCCTCCTATGTGTCTTCTTCGGTGAAACCACCAGTTGCTAGTTATGTGCTTGTCCTGTGGCCTTCACCGTCTCGTCTCACGCTAATTTCGAGCCCATTTCCTTTGTCGCGACTCAGTGCTAGTCGGAGACGTGTCAGCGAGTGGCCTTCACAACGCAAAAGAAGACACTCAGACGTTTTTGCACGCACTCGCACCTCGGTAAACGTCGCGTTCCTCAAGCCCTCCTCCATTAGATTTTTCATTTATTATTATTATTACCATTATTATTTGATATGCGTACACAAATATACAAATAAATACAAAGAATATACAAAGTAAATAGGGAGAGAGAGGGCTGACAACGGCCACCCTAGAGGGGCACAATGCCTGCCTACCCTTTCGGAAAAAGGGAAGAGATAGAAGACAAGAAGATAGGAAAGTAAAGGAGAAAATGCCGAAGACTTGGACAAATTCGAAAATAAAAACGCCCACGATTACCGCTTAAATGGCCATACTAGAGTGCACAGGCCAACGCGAGCCTACAAGACAGGATTACAAACGAAGGGCTTCTAAAAGCAATTGTCGTAGCGGGACAATTCGCTCCGTCCTGTCTCCACAACAGCTCACGTACGACAGTTGGTTACGAGAGTTTTTCAATATTTCTGATTCGAATTTCCAACGTACACCGTATCCCGCTCTTCTCCTATGACACGCCATTTTTCTGCCACTGTCGGGATTGCGAACAATTCGAAGAATCAACTAACTGGGCACGCCTTCGTTTCTGTAGCAGACAGCGGTTATTCACGGAATACGAACCCACAATTCTCGCAGGCACCGCGTGGCCAACAGTGGCGCAGCGGCTCATCGTGACATCACCACGAGAAGCAGCAAGGACGCTCGATACATCTGACGCGTCGAAAGGCGCAAGTAAGAAGGAGTAACCGAGAGCTGAGAGCTCAAAATCGAAAATAGTTCACACGAGTTGCACGCAAAAAAAAAAAGAGGGCACGAACTGAACGAAAAAGAAATACGATAAAGCCTAAAGGAGGGAGCACGGCTCGCCGGCCGCAGAGCGAGAAATCTCGCATCCCCGAGCATTGATTGAGGCGGAAAAAAAGAAAGCAAGAACAAAACAAACCGCACACACACACCTGTGCTGAGAGAAACGCGGCACCCTAAGGGAAGCCGACTCCTGACAGGGCGGCTTCACCGCGCGATAATTTTCCCGGCGGCGCGGGAAGGGAAAAAAGGCTTCGCCGCACGGCGCGCAGCGCTGCGGGGAAGCAAAAAAGCGCCGACCGGAGGCACGAATGCGGCAGCCGCGCCGCGAGGTCATGGGGTCAGGTGAGTTAGGTGCGTCCGGCGGGTGCCAGCCGAAAAAAAAAAAAAATAAAGGGTGAATTGCTTTCGGCTCCCATCATCAACCTTCGCCGCCGGAGGCCATGAGGGGGGTCTCGAGACGTCGGGAGAGAGGGGGAGAGCGGCATCGCACCAAAACGCGAATGAAAAGAATCGCACACACACACAACACAGAGGAGAAGGGGAGAAACGAGGCGGCGAGGGAAAAACCCTCCATGGTCGCTAGCGGCGAGTGACTTGCCTTCAACTATCGATCGAAGCTCGAACGTGTTGTGTTACCCCGATTCCAGCGGCGGCACCAGCAGCAGCAGCAGCACTTGGCGACGACGGACCACCGATGATGCGTCGCCAGCGAGGCCTTTCCCTTCTGCCGCCCACGACGCAGAGACAAGACGACAATGCACACGCTTCGCAGACGAAGACGACGCGGCGGTACACCGAGGGAAAGAGAGGCACAAACACCCCTTTTTTCTTTCCCCTTCACGCTCTGCGCACACACCGCTGTGTAGAATCGAGGAGGCCTCTGTGGTTCCGAAACCCGGCGTCGAAATAGCGCGCTGTTTCTTTTGCCGGCACGGCCCGACTAACACACGACACCGCAGCAGCCCGAGCTCTCTTTTCGCCGGCGCCGAAAGAAATCGGTGCGGGGATGAGGCTGGCAGCGGCTCGGCGGAGCGCCGCTTGGAAACACCACCACCAAACGCGTCGACCGAAGCCGCACACGCGCTGCTGACAGGCGAGAGAAGGACTCGCACCGCCGCCGCCAGGGCGGCGTTAGGTCACGGCGCTCCGTAACGTGGCGTCCCTCGGCGGTCGCGCGCGGAACTAGGCGCGAACTGCGGTTGAAGCCCCAGGAGGCTCGGCCTCGAAATGAGTTCGCGGATGCTGTATATACATCAGCTGCGGCTCTACGCCCAAAACCACCACTGTACTAGACTATACCACATTCAATTAAGTTCGATTCATTTCAGCATCAAAGAGAGACAATAGAACAAACACAACATTGATGGTGTGGGGTGAAAGCAAAAAGCCATTATGGCTTGGCTAAGGCTTTCGCCCCATTAACACACAGCAACGTGGAACTGTATGTCTTTGCACAATATGAAACCATGTCTTTGAGGATCACGTCGATTGCATTCTAAACACACGCAAAACAAATGCTTATAGAAAGCAACGGTATAAGCACTGGTAGAATGAAACACGAGAGAAAGGCTTTACTGCGGGACTCGAACCCCAGCGTCCTCCCTCTCATTCTCACTTGCACTAACGCTCAGGTTCTTATCCACAAAGCAAGAGCGAAGTTGACCTTTACGTCGTCTGTTCTCAGCAGCTGGAGAGGAACACAAGTGGGATACCCTCACGCGATTGACAACGTCGACCTCAAGCATCTGACCTGTTGCTGTTCCGCCACACCCACCCTCAGGAACAAGCATACTAGATCTCTCAACGTCATACGAAGACTGCGTCCCACTATACGGGGACGCCGCAAGAAGAAAACATAACGCTGGCTGTTTTTTTTGCCTTCCATCGTTTCCTTCACCTGATAACAAGGGGTAGGCAGAATTTTTTTTTTCGGGGGCGGAGTGGGGGGGGGGGGGGGGGTTGCACCTCCTTGATCTGAAGTCATTTTGTGCTCTGCGTGCCATGGCAAAAAAAAAAAAAATCGGGGGGGGGGGGGGCACGGGACCGGTGTGCAACCCCCTGGCTATGCCACTGCCTGATAAGTACCCTACACCCTCTACACCCTTTCAGGCCGACGAGGTGGTACAGTGGTTACGGTGCTTGGCTGCTGACCCGAAAGACAAGGATTCGAACCCGGCAGCGGCGGTCGCGTTTCGATAGAGGTGAAATGCTAGAGGCCCGTGTACTTAGATTTAGCTTCACGTTAAAGAACCCCAGGTGGTCGGAATTTCCGGAGCCCTCCACTACGGCGTACCTCATGCTCATATCATGCTTTTGGCACGTAATTACCCCAGAAATTATATTATTATTATTATTACTATTATTATTATTATTATTATTATTATTATTATTATTATTATTATTATTATTATTATTATTATTATTATTATTATTATTATTATTATTATTATTATTATTATTATTATTACACCCACTCAGAACACAGTCCATCATTATATATAAAATATTCTATCAATCAACGTAGAGTGGGGGGAGACGGTTACGGATAACGACAGACGATACATACTAAGCATTTTGTTATTGCAATGTTACACCTATGATATACCACATTTACTACATTTTGCCATTGTAAAAAGAAAAAAAAGAAAAAAAAAAGCCCGATTCTTGAATTCATTCTGTTTCTTTTTTTTCTGTGTTCTTGTTAAAATTTAATTATTGCCCACTCCTCCTCAGATAATACTTGGAGCCTGAGAGGTATTTCTGGATAAACAAGAAAGCCCAAACCAGGACTCACGATGCGGCACAAAACAGCGCAACACAGGAGAGGGCACGGGGGAAAGGGAGCTCTGCCCCTCCTGATGCTGCCAAATTACCTCCCTCTCCCGTTTTCCACGTGTCCTCCTATCGAAAAATCTCCCGGCGACCGGGCAGCCGGGACCATTTGTTGGAGCAGCCACTGACCTCCTTTCAGACTCAATCGGTTTCTTTTTCTGAGCTCAGCGCATTGATCTTCACGGGCGCTGACGCTAGACTGTGTGCCGACTGTGTGTTGATGTCAATAAAAAACAAAACTGGTAGACAATTCAATTACTGCCCTCAGGTTGAAAGAAAAAAATTGTTGGTGTTATAACATCGGACAGCCGACATTAGAGCCCACACTAAGGTCATCATTCAGCCAACGTTAAACAGCACTTGCCAAGATTAGCCGACATTTAGCCAACATTAGGCGAAGCTATAGCCATCATTTGGCAGACAGTTCGCCATCACGAGCAAACATTAGTCAGGGTTAACCAGTGCTGGCTAACGCTGGCGACCATCGCGGACGACGTCCCCCGCTCAGAGTGAGGATGGAAGAGGCCTAGGCATTGTCTTGATTGATTGATTGATTGATTGATTGATTGATTGATTGATTGATTGATTGATTGATTGATTGATTGATTGATTGATTGATTGATTGATTGATTGATTGATTGATTGATTGATTGATGGGCAGACGGACGGATGAATGGACAAACGAATAGATATATCTTATCAAAGAACACGTCTTTTGCTGTTCACGCACACCTATTACGCAATATTTGTAACGTTATTAAAGTCTACGCATAAACTGTGATATTAAGATATCCACGATGATTATCGGGCATCCTGGCCAGCCTTGGCTAACGAGCGCCAGGCACACGGTAGTAATAGAATGGCAACGACACATGAAATATTGTAGTAAAAATGCGTAAAATACGAATGTATTAAGATATGGCCTCGCAATCAGTAGAGAGAGGCCAGAGAGCCGGATTCGTACAGGTTTCGAAGGCCTAAATTCAATGGTTTCCAAGGGCTTTCAAGTTTTCGAGGGCTTTCAAAAGTCCCCGTCAAATGCATTTTTTTTTCTTTTTTTTTTCAGGCACACAGAGCGGCAGCCGAGAAATCTTTTGCTATAACAATCTTTCCAAAATATTATGGATATTTTTAATGCATGAGAAATACAAAAATATTAAACTAAAAATGTCCAGTCTGCATCTCTATGAACTTCCAGCATGCACACGTTATGAATATGAGTGCAGCTTCTTGGGCATCAGTTTATTAGCTGGTAATGTTCTTCCGTTCCCCTTCTTTCCAGTATTCGACCAACTGTTCGACCTCGCCACCAATGCGACGACGTACGGCGCTTCTGCTTTTTTTTTTTTTTTAATGTAGAGATCTACCTATACTGAATCAGTCCAAACAACAAGTTCTCTTATTTTCTCTCTCATGTCTTCCTTGATCCTCGAATACTTCTTGAATGTCTGCAGTCATCAAGATTCTCTTATTTTGTGCTTTGGTATGTGTTGAGTTGGATACGAAGTGGACTCGAGCTGTTATGGGCACCCACTCAGCCAATATCCACTGCGCACAGTCAACATATGTGCGTACAAAAAAAAAAGCGCGATGAAGAAATACTGCGTGGGAGCCAAACACTGAGTGTCAGCGCCACGGTCAGCAACTTTAATTAGAACTTCTTACTTTTGGTTTCTGGCTCGTACACATTTTTTTTCCGACTCTGGCTGCACGGGCCCAGCGGTTATTTGTCGAGCCACTGATTACACTGGCAGATATTAACTGAGCGTCAGCAGCAATTGGCTTCGTGCGCCGCTTGCACGAGAGAGAGAGATGCTGGACAGATGAAAAGAAAGTACCATAAGTGCTGGAGGCAGAATCTAGTGGTCAGGAGCTAAACTGGGAGAAAATTGGCGAAGCTTGTTTTTTGTTTCAAGCCGCGCAAGGCTTGAAACAGCCAAACTGGACGATTCTTAATTAATTAATTAATTGTTGGGGTTTAACGCTGCAAAACCACGATATGATTATGAGGGACTCCGTAGTGGAGGGCTCCGGAAATTTCGACCACCTAGGGTTCTTTGACGCGCACCTAAATATAAGTACACGGGCCTCAAGCATCTTCGCCTCCATCAAAAATGCGGCCGGGATTCGATCCCGCGACCTTCGGGTCCGCAGCCGAGACTATTCTGGTTGCTTCTAGGTTGTTGCTAGGCTTTAGCTATAGGTGATGCTAGCTTGTTTCTACGTTGATTCTCAGTGCAGAGCGGTTAGAGTTAAACCACAGACAGTTACCGACACGACACGGATGTCCAAACTCCAGAGACAGAAACTCGCGCTGAAACCAAGCGTTCACACCTCTCATACATATCTACGGGCAAGTCGTCGTTGGCGTAGGCCTTCCATCGCTTCGGGGTCTTCTCGCAGCCGCCGTTGTCTTTCCCGTTCCCTAGTATTCTCTCGTTGTACGCACTTGGGGTCTACGGCTCGCCGTCGTCGCTTCGCCGCTATTTGTTGGGCTAACTGTTGCCTTCTTCATTTTTTTAGAGAACAACCAGTGGTGAGCAGTGGGATTTACCCAATTTCGGTAGCACACATCCGTTTATGATAATGACAGTTTCGTGATACGAGATACAAGGCACGATTTCGTGAACATCTTCGCTGTTAAAGATAGTGCGACAAGGTGCAGACGTACAGCAGGAGCGTCCCTCTCCCCAACTTCTGCCTGCCCCCCCGCCTCCCATTTTTATGATCAAACATATAGTCAAAATAAAACACATAAGTTCCCAGCCTCCCTGCATCCCCCCTCATCCTCCCCTCCCCCCCCCCCTCCCTCCCGAGTAAAGGAATCCTGGCGCCGCGCCTGACCTACAGGTGAGGAAATGAAACGAGCGATAGGTAAAGGCGTGAAGACGGCGGGGTAAACACGTGAAAGGAGTCATCACTGAGCGCCAATACTGGGGCTTGGCTCCGTTCGCGGCGAAGTTTCGAGTTCCGCGACAAGTCATACAAAAAACGGGACGTATGTGCACACACGCCGGCCGTATTGACTCTAAAACGTGGTGTCTGCCGGATGAACGCCTATCCGCCAGAGAAAAGCAGGTCACACGGTCAATACCAGACAGCACTTGTCAAGGAATTCGCCGGTTCTAGACGAAGGAAAAAAAAAAATCTTACTGGGACTTTTCAAAGGCTTTCTAAATGTACTCTTGTTTCAGTTTCAAGGGTTTCTCCAGGGCTTCGAAAACCTGTAAGCACACTGACCGAGCCAGAAATAGAGGGCGAGGAGGGCGAAAGGCAGGCGCTAAGCCGCCAGCGCGGGTCCATTTCTTATATACTGCGGATTAGCTCAGCAGATATTTAACTTCCGTGTACTCGGATAATCTCAGGTGGGCAAAATTAATTAGAAGACACGCATTACAGAACCTCGTTATTAATGATCGCGATTTCGAAATCGGATACGTGAGAATTTTTTATTCGTGCGTTTATATTTAATTCAACTAAAAATCCCGCATACGTCCGGCGAGCGATGTTATACCACCCAATGCCAAGAAAACTAACGGGACCGTGCGATGTCGTCATCTTGTAACAAAGCGGTGATGTCATGTTGACGTCAGGTGGTGACGCGATTACATGTCACGTGATCCGGACGTCGAAACAGTATGGACGTCGATATAATCGCCACACCGAGACATGCCGTGCTTTCGCATTCAATGCAGTTAAGGATAATCATGTGCGTATGTAACTTTTCTTTTTTTTTCATCTTCAACTGCTTTTTTCTGACAAATTCTGAAACACCCACTAACTGTGGCTAATCGCCGCTTGATCCTGATGTTGTTAACCCGCCGTGTAACCGAACCTGCTGACGTCATTACCTTCGGAATTGAGAAAAAACCAGACTCGCCGTTTTGATACTGTATCAACTTCGTTATTTATCACTAGCTGAAACGGCGGCTGCGTAGGTGACGTAACGTAACATCGCAAACAGGCACACCAAGCGCGGCGCCCGTAGTGCATAGTTTATGACGCAAGAAACACGGCTAAGCCGCTCCTGAATATAGCTACGATCCATAAATAAATAGTAAATAAAATAGTCAATAGTGGATAGAAAATATATGCAGGGGATTGAGAAAATGGGGTGAGGGAATTGGCGGAGTATGTGACGCAACCGGCGCTGTAATCGTTGTGACAGCTCTCGGAGCGTGATGAAACACACTGCGCGACGAGACCGTTGTACTGGCGCGCTTCGGTGAAAAAGAACTGGAGGGAAATAAAAAATGAATGATAACGCTGCGACAAACCGATTATGCAACACTCGTCTCGCAGGAACAGCGAATAGACGGGGCTCCAGAAAAAAAAAGAAGGAAAGAAACACGGAGGAAGGAAAAAAAAAATAGGAGAGTGTAGGGCAGCACGTGATCTTTATAAGCTTATTTTTCGTACTTCATAGGAAGAAGGCTTCTCACAAATAAATCCTATTTATTTCGTGCTCCGCGGGCTGATTTCATTCTATGCATGCGAATTTCTACATTTCATCATTCGATGTAATTATTGAGGTCCTTCGGTGTGCGCTAATTGCGCGTACAGAAGGACCTCAATAAGGTTATTCATCCATCCATCCATTAATGATTCCATGTACCTGACCAGCTGCCGTACTCGGCTCGTTTTTCATCACTTGGCATCCATTCCGTAGCTCTAACTGAACATCGGTTATCTGTGCTTCTCATTACGTGAGCACTGCGCAGGCCCATTTGTTTCTCTTAATCATTGATGTCGACTATGATATCGACTACGTCTGTTTGTTCCCTAATCCACTATGTTTTATTACTATCTCTCAATGGAACGCTTATCGTCACAAGTGAAGGCGAAATGTGTTAGTCCGCCGCGGTGGTGTAGCGGTTACGGTGCTCGGCTGCTGACCCGAGGGTCGCGGGATCGAATCCCGGCCGCATTTAGATGGAGGCAAAATGCTGGAGAGGAGGGCCGTGTGCTTAAAGGGGTGGTGCCGCCATGTTCGTGGCTTGCGCGTTCTTTGCTGTAAGCGTTTCCATGATGCACGCGCCAAGATTCATGTATTCTCGCTAAATAATTTAATATCGCCTTTTGATGTCGACAACTTTCGGTTTCAGTTTCTGGGCGCCGAGGTTGGGCAGTGACGTAGAAGTGTAGGAGGCGTGGTCACGTGACGACACAAGGCTGTGACACACTTAGCCAGGAAGCGATCGAAACTCGGCGAGTGATGTAGCAACCGATGCTTTGCCGGTACTATAGTGAACTAGAATATATTCTAGTTCACTACAGCCGGTACGTACGTTGCAGAGGTGGCGGAGGTCCGGAGGCCACTCACATCACTACAGCAGGTCTGGTGTGACGTCACTACAACTTTCGTTGCCTTTCCTATACAGCTACGTCAGAGTTGGCGCGCTAGCGATGGCTTTCGGTCGGGAGAACGGGCATTTAGGTACACTTTGGAAGTGAATTAAAATATATTCTAAACGTTTGCTGTGTCCGACCCTTTGTGTGGAGTATACAGAGGAAACCCACAACAGGCTTGTTATAGCCTCGAAATTTGATGGCACCATCCCTTTAAATTTAGGTGCACGTTAAAGAACACCAGGCGGTCGAAATTTCCGGAGCCCTCCACTACGGCGTCTCTCATAATCATATCGTGGTTTTGGCACGTAAAACACGTGCAATTAAATTAGTAAATTAATAAAGTGGCGTCTTTACTAAACATATAACCCTGTTTCTTGCCAAGGCTGACTGCGTGACGTAACGCCTCTCTCCCAGTTCGTTTCCTCCGCCACACGAAGAACGCGTTTCCAACGAGAACGACAAGTAAAAGCCAGACAGATCTGTCTAGCATACTTGTGTGCATCTGTCATGAGAGGTTCTTGCGCATGCGCGGCTGTCGTCCGGGGGATTCTTCGTGCCTAATAAACTCAGTTGCAAGTTGAGCGTCCTTCCTTTCAGTCCTGTTTCAAATTTTTTTTTTTTTCGGTGCGTTACACATCGACAATTTTCCGCTCTTCACC
The DNA here is from genome assembly GCF_013339695.2 of Rhipicephalus sanguineus. Lineage (NCBI taxonomy): Eukaryota > Metazoa > Arthropoda > Arachnida > Ixodida > Ixodidae > Rhipicephalus > Rhipicephalus sanguineus. The sequence goes on along the minus strand of NC_051184.2, from coordinate 90,309,968 downwards.
CTTGAAACGTCACACCACTAGCCCAGCGGTTCACGTTTCTAGAGCACGTGCGTGACCCAAACACGTGGCTAGGAAACGTGTCCCTCGAGCGGGTTATCTCCGCTCGTGACGGTGCATCTAAAAAAGCGCGCGAGCAGCTAAAGGCGGTGCGAGCCCGCGCCCGAGAAAGCGCATCGCCTGAATCCTTTCTTTTTTTTTTTTTTCTTGCACCACTGTCGTTTAATTGCGTCCCTCCGCAAGGGCTCGGGAGTGCGCGAATTAGGAAACGAACAAACAAAGAAACAAAAAGATAAATGAAGGAGAGAGAGGAGACGAGCGTGCAGAGAAAACAAACCCTCGTCCCAGAGCTCCTCCGGGGGCGGGGGTCACTAATTAAATCACGCGTCGAAAGCAGAGCTCGTGAGTGCGCGCGTGGCGGCCCTAGACGGAAGGAGACCATGTTTACCGAAAAGATATCGCGGCCAAGGGCTCCGTAAACGACGGCCCCGCGACCGCGCAATATTGTCTCCCTTCCCGAGAGGCTTATATTCGCGCTTCGCCTCGAGCCCCCCCCCCCTTTTTTTTTTCTACCTTTCTTTCTCTTTCTCTCTATCGTGTCCCAAAATCGAGGCATATCTATAATAGAAGCCCCTAATGTGGAAGCCGGCGCAGATTTATTTGCGCGCGGTCGATTGACGCGCTGGCCGCCCGCTGTACGGGCTCCCCGATATGGACAGCTCTTGTTAACGCATCGCCCTGCTGCGCGAAGCTGATAAAACTATACACCGGTGGAGAGATGGCTCTTTTTTTTTTTCCTCTGGGCACGATCGTCGTACAACCGGACGCGGTGTATCTAATCTATGCAGATTTGGAACTTCATTAGAAAAAAACAACAAAAAAAAAACGTCCAAGCACTCCGTACAGACGGTGAACCGGCGGAGGTTGAAACGCGCGGTCTCCGGTGTTTATCACTGGGTTAATCCCGACGGTTCATTAAGGTCTCTCTCAATTATTGGTTTTACGGCAGTCCGGAAATTTCAATAGGTATTCGCCACCCGTTTTGCTCATTTCTTCGTGTGTGTTTTTTTTGTTAGTTTTTTTTTGTTTTTAGTGGACCAGTAGTTAATAGTGGGGCTTAACCAATTTATGTGGCACATGCGCGCAATGAGTTCCTGCGTACATAGTACGGACGAATTTTGGTTTCACCTAGCCATACACACCTTGGCCGTAAAAAAAATAATAATAATAAAATAAAGAATAAATTAAAAAGGGGGTGATTGGCGGAGAGATGTCCCAAAGGGAAACTCTGGTATCGGGTGCGAGCTGGATTCGTGGACCTCACCAACCGCTCATTACTGGACTTCATACACGAAGCAAATTTGTATGTGTGTTTTTGAATCAATAATTATTAGGCCTAAGGGCCGACTTTCGAAAGAAAAAAAAAAGCTATGTAGTCAGGAAGGAGGACGCACAGTAGCACACGTGCATTACGTTTATTGCACTTATTACGCTGTCGTGAGAGCATATAGCCATAGTTAGTGGAAAGTAGCCGACAGTTGACCCTAACTCAGCCATCATTAGCCGATCCCGGTGCTATGCGAGTAATTATAGTGGGTTGCGCAGAAACCATACACTTTTAAAATTAATTAATGTGTGAATTTTGTCTTCGTTGAAGTTTTATTGGATAATTTGTACGTCCTACTTTACATCCCAATACATTTTTTTTATATAATTCAGCTCCAGAAATTTTTTCCCTATTAATAATGACCCTGAAACAGCTTCTGAAACCTGAATTTAATTCCTATATAATGCTGCACATTGGAAAAAAAGACATGCGTGCGCATTCCATCGACTTAATAAAGCGATAGCGTTCTCATTATAAAAAGTCCATTAACAATTCTTCATAAGAGACTTGACTATCTTACTGAACTGCCTAAAAGACCGTCCAAGAGACGCTTTCCGGTATTATCACATTTCCCAAATACTGCGACGCTGCTTGAAGGTAATGTAAAACACGTCACGTATACACTGTGAAACGTGGTATACATTGCGAGACATTCTTGTGACAAGTTGAGCTGAGAGACGAGTTACAGGCGGTGAACGAAATCAAATTCCATCGCGCACTGCCCCGGCACAACGTATCACGGACAACGTATGAGTTTCACTTCTTTCTAACAATCAGACTTGTCTCTCCCCACCCTCTGCAACCCCTTCGCCCCCACAATGATATCCCGCACATTACATTGCCTGCCGGTGCAAAATTGTCCTTCCAAGCTGGCTTCTCCGCACTAAATCCTTCCGTGTGGGGAAGCCAGCCTTAGGGTGACGTTTCGACCGGAGTCCGTCTTTATCAGGAATGTGTGTACAGAATTTGTTTGGTTGCATTTATACCATGTCTACGAAAGTGAAGAGGCAGGGGAGAGAGAGAGAGAGGAAAGAAAGGAATGGAAAAAGTCTGTTTGAGACAGGTTCATCTTGTAAGGGCCATTTATACCCATGTCTACGAAAGTGAAGAGGCAGGGGAGAGAGAGAGAGGAAAGAAAGGAATGGAAAAAGTCTGTTTGAGACAGGTTCATCTTGTAAGGGCCAAGCTGCGGGATGGTATGGCGTGATTAGCTTAACAGGTGCGGTCAGATCCAGTCTTCAGAAGCCAAGCTACCTTTTTTTTTTTTTTTTTCAACGAAAAAGGCTAAACTGAGGTGACCTAAGTATTGCCGGCGAAAAATGCTTTAGTGGGTGTTCCTCCCTGATGTGGGGCGGTAGTTGGGCGCGATGTTTAATCCGACAACGCGTTGAAGGCATAGGCAAAGGCGATCGGCTGGCGATACCAAGGAATGATTGCGCGTCACATCGGGGATGAACATTGCGCCGACCCTTACTGCTTTGCATCCGTAATCGTGCGAACCACAATTAATTAAAGTTTGCAGCCGGATATCTCGGAGAACGGACGTGCTAGAAAAATTCTGCCAAGTGCAACTGTGCTTGACTGCCGCTGACTTTTCAATGCAAGCATGTCCGCTTACTGCGGCCAGTAAAAAAAAAAGTTCATTGTTATATCTTAGTTAACTGGGCGGTGGATGCCGCTAATTCCGTCTCACTTTGTCTTCCCCAGGCCGCAAAACTTATTTGCAGAGGTGGTCGTCACGTACCTCCCAGTGCTGAACTTTAAGAAAATCATAAAGCATAACATTAATCACCCGGTGCACTAGAGGTAAATAAAAGCAGCGCTAACGCATTTCCCTCATGGCTATTTATTTATTTATTTATTTATTTATTTATTTATTTATTTATTTATTTATTTATTTATTTATTTATTTATTTATTTATTTATTTATTTATTTATTTATTTAATTATTTGATATATTCTGCAGTGCACTTGCAGCGTTGAAGACGAATTCCCACCAACTATGTACCCGGCCGAGTTTCAGCTCTCCTTGTTTCTCGCGCTTATCTTTCCAGCTGTTCTCCGCAAACTGCACGTGTCCACCACGTTGCGAATCTGCGCCAGCTGTCACACACTGCCTGAAGGCAATCTCGTAATATCCCGTTCTTCCCGGGCATGTTTGTAAGATACATTCCGTCGGGGAAAGCAGGAGGCAAAACACTTTTAATTTCACGGGGATACTAGATTTAAGCAAAACTGGAAAGCAAGAAATAAAAAGAGCCCGGTCGAAATATTATGTAATAATAAGTGACCTAGAATGGTAGTCGATACTTTACAAGGTGCATTTTACATAAGATGAAAGATTGTTATTCCGTTTTGAGGTAGGGAGGACTACCATATGAAGAGAGCAAAGTATAAGAAGATATTACAAATACGAAATAACAGATGTATAGATAGGGATAAATATAACTTAATTATAATAACAGCAGCATAACACAAAAGTAAATGTAGTCAAATAAACAAACTTAGTTAAAGAAGTCGTTCTAATAATTTGGGTATCTTATACACCACAGTAAAAAAACAGACACAGGAACCAATACACACCTTTAACCTATGAGAAGACAACAACCCAGAAGAAGATTCAAGTAAAGAGCTATGAAACACAAAATCGGTCAAGTCAGTCACGAATGATTTTCGCAAAGTAAATTCGTAAATAAATGCCACTGACTTTCTCACTCGCTCACCTAATTGTGGTTCAGTTGGCCAGATAGTAGCGCTTTCTTTTAAGTTATTATTTTCAGAGGTTTCTTTTCTTCTCTTTTTTTATTAAACTCCCGTTATACCTAGTAGAATACTACAGGCAAGGTACTTTTCTTTGTATTTTCTTTTCCTCGTTTCTACCCGCCTTAACGAACGTCAGCGTCACCAGCTCCCACGCTGACGGTCAATGACCCGGACCTCGCGTCCGGACTCCAACGCGCCGGTGCTAGCTAGCTCGTTATCCGGCAGCAGCCGAAGAGAGCTCGAAATAGAATCACCTTTCGAGGTCTAGGCACCGTATATCTCTTGTGGCCTTTTATGCGTGTGAGTTAAGCCAAATCATACAGAGGTGAAAGTTGCAGTCACTGTAGAGGTGACGTCTCATACAGTCCCATACAAGACAACACGCAAAATAATTCGCGGCGTATAGTTGTGTGTGCTTTCCTTGTCCCATTACCCAATAAGGGCAAAGGAGGGAGAAAGAGAGCGGGGGCGGGGGGGGAGGGGGGGCAGAGATACCTTAGCCAAAAAAAAAACGATTCTGGGGGTTTCACAAGCCAAAACAGCGCTCGAAAGTGTAGGACCGCGGATTAATTATGACCACCTCGGTTTATTAAGCAGTCTAGATACTTATTATAACGAAGCACGCCCAACTTCCAAATTTCGATCACAACAATGACTGAATTACTAGCACGCCTTCGACAATGCACAGTCGTTCCAGCTCCCACACGACGACTCCTCCCGTTCCATTTTCGCAGAAAAAACGAAGTGGGGAAGCTACGCCTTGGGAGCATCGAGCATGGCCGCTGAATACACGGATAGCCCCACAAACTATACGCTGTCGAAGGAATACCACCCTGCAAGACGAAAGTATAAAGGCACGAGTATGTATATTCGCAAAACACGTCACCCATTACTGTAGAATGATCGATTCGAATTCCCTCATTTTCAGTCGAGTTCGAAGGTTTGCCTACTGATCCAAAGAAGGTCTTTATGGTGACAGTTGATCGTCGTCCTTTCCTCGGTCACAAGTAAAGCAAATAGTCACACTGTCCCTTACGAATTTGCCCAAGACGACTTTTGGAGGCCTAGGCCATCTTCTTCTAAGGCCTCATCAAACGCGAAAATTGACTGTCGGCGTCCGGCGTCGGCCACGCGAATGACGAAAAAAAAAAAATCATCATCACATGGTGACATCACCATATGACGCCATCATGACGTCAAAGATAACCAAAGTTTGTGACGTCATCACGAAGTCATAACATGACATTGTCGCCTCGACAAAAGTGAGCCGATCACGGAGGCAGTGCAAAACCAGGTGACGTGTAGAAAGCTTACAATGCCTCCGATCACGGAGGCAACGAAAAACTTCGTTACGTGCAAGAAACTTTCGGAAGGGGGCGGGGGAGGATCAATGCATCGACTGAGAAGAATAAAAAAAAAAAAGATGGCTTTCGCCTTCGAGTCGTCTTAAGTGAATGCATAAGGGACCCTGTGAGTTTTTCTCCTCAGCCGACTGTATTGATAACATCGAGCATATTTATTTAAATATTATTTTTCATTTATACTTACAACACCCTTAAGGCATTACTTCAAGTGCTGACAACTCCATAATACGCATATATACATGTACATTGGAACCAAAAAAAAAATATATATATATACGGAGAGGCACTATCCTATGCCGGATGCGCGACCACTAGGAAAGAAATAAAGATTTAGAAAATGTCGCGTAATCAAACACATCTCTACTGTACGCCGATAAAGATTATCTGTTACAGCGTCAGAGTGTCGTTATTTTAGGCAACGACCACCATCAGCGCTCGTAATTCGTCAGGCGCACCGGCACCCCCCTTATCACCTACAGCGTCAAATCCCGTTAACGCAGATGGAGGCATCCGCACGATGTCGTGACGGTGCACTGCGAGCGCCTGCGAAACGACAAAGATCCTTTAAAGTGAGCTTCTCCCCGCGCGTAGTAACCAAGCGGGAAAGCCAGCTTCGAGAAACATTTTCAGACCCGGCGCGAGTGGATGTACAGCAGACTGCCACATGCAATTAATGCCGCCATAGCCGTGGGGGAGAGAAATTGGTTGCGAGGGAGCCTGCTTGAGGGCATAACGTGTTTACTATGGTTGAGGCTTGGGCTAGTTTGTTCATGGTTAAACTTGGCAAAAAAACAGCGCAAAATTGAAACAGGACACAAGACGAAGAAGGCACGACAACAGCGCTGTTCTCGTGTCTTCTTCGTCTTGTGTCCTGTCTCAGTTTTGCGCTGTTTTTTTGCCAAGTTTAAGGCATAACGTGACATCTGAAGTTCTGGGGAAAGGTGTGTGTAGGAAGGGGGCGCTACTGTGGGCAGCCAGCCAGGCTATCACCGGTCACGCCTCCGCAGTTCCGGCGAATGAAATTTAAAAAAAAATGACATAAGGTGAACTTGTTGGCTGGTTGGCAAAACAGAGCACGAAGCGCTGTTTTGTGTGGTGTGCTGTACGTGCTTCTCCGTCGTGTTACTTTTTTTCCGCGCTGTTCCCTGGATTTAAAGAAGAAAAAACTTTTGTAGATAGCTTCTGAAGTTTTGGTTGGGAAGCAATGCACCGCTTAGTACCCAAGTGAGCGCGAGTGGGTGGGTGGGTGAGTGAGTGAGTGAGTGAGTGAGTGAGTGAGTGAGTGAGTGAGTGAGTGAGTGAGTGAGTGAGTGAGTGAGTGAGTGAGTGAGTGAGTGAGTGAGTGAGTGAGTGAGTGAGTGAGTGAGTGAGTGAGTGAGTGAGTGAGTGAGTGAGTGAGTGAGTGAGTGGGCGAGCGTGCGTGCGTGCGTGCGTGCGTGCGTGTGTGTGTGTGTGTGTGTGTGTGTGTGTGTGTGTGTGTGTGTGTGTGTGTGTGTGTGTGTGTGTGTGTGTGTGTGTGTGTGTGTGTGTGTGTGTGTGTGTGTGTGTGTGTGTGTGTGTGTGTGTGTCAATCGGTAAAAGCCGTTACTGCTTAACAGTGTTGCATAATCACTTCACGCGCGGATTTCGGTGGGTTGTCGATAAGTGCGCGACATCATACCAATAAGTCGTTACGAAGTACTGGAGACCTTGCTGCAAGTATGGTAATAACGTGGTAGGTTGCTGCTTAGTACATATCCGAGTAATCCATGATAATAGCGGAGCGATTAGATATATATATTTATTGTGCAATCACGGTCCCTACGTGGGGCTAGCCAGGTGGCGCGAGATCTCCCATGCGCCTTCTGTGGACCAAAATAATGTTTGCACATCATCGTCATCACTCGTACTCCATTCTTGCACAAAAAATAAAGCGTTTTACCGAATGGAAGTACGTGCGCAAGATGCTTATTAACTGATAGCAACACAACAAATGGGGGCAAGCGAAGCTTGTCGTGTGAGTGCCTGACCTACTATTTTTCTTTCTTTCTTTCTTTCTTTTCTTTCTTTCTTTCTCATTGCACAATGCTCCCTCCTAACCGTTTTCCTTCCCCAATGCCGGGAATCGATCCTTCATCCAAGTGCTCAGCAGCGCAACACCTCAGTTGCTACTGGCAACCACGACGGTCGTGCGTTCACGTCCAGGCAACAATGAAACGTGGCAACGTGATACAACAAGTGACCCCGATGAAAGATCACACCGGCATATCAGAAACGGCCGATCGCCGACAGTTGCCGAGAGAGCATCCATTACTGCAAAATGGCGCAAGCAAATACGCAAGCGACCGGCGCACCTTTGATGGCCGCATTTCTGTACGCTTGCGGGCGCCGGGTATTCGAGCACGACGCCGGAAATGCGCGAGTTATAATAAGAGCTTTGCTTAAAAGGCCCTCCATATATACGCAGGGTGCGTCCGCCACCGTCCGCGGCTCGCTGTCTCCCGGCGATTGACAGCTCGGCCGCGGCTTTGACGCACGAGGCCGTCGTGAGGAGAGACGTGACCCGCGATGACGCACGCGGAAGGCCTCCTCCATCGCATATGCAGCAGGCTCGGCCGGCGCCGACGGCCCGAAAATAGAAGGATCTATAGTGGCAGCTGCGGCTCTGAAGCGGGACGCCATATGTAAATCCTTCTCCAAAAATATACTGTTCGAGGAAAGAGAGCACCGCTCTTTATTAAAAAGCAGAAAGAAGTTTGCCGAGGCGTGTTTCTCTTATTCGCAAGCAAGGACACAAACGCAAGACGGCATAAACCATAGACTTACAGACGTACGCTTTTTTTAAGAGAGCGCTAATGCTGGCAATTATTAAGACCTTTATGTTCCCATTATTTTAAGGTCACTTGTATGTATATCATCGTTATTATGATGTGTCGTCATTTGCATTTCGGACATACACATTGCCATGGTGTTACTCAAAACTTACTACTGCGCATGCAACGCATTATTTATATTCTGACGTTACTGTGAGAAATCTGTGTGTCGTGTCGTCGCCTTATTTGTGCGCCAACATCGCCTCACGTACCATCAATAATAATAATAATAATAATAATAATAATAATAATAATAATAATAATAATAATAATAATAATAATAATAATAATAATAATAATAACGGCATACGGCAAATTCGTTCTGCGCAACTCCTTGCGATGGAGAAAGATTCATGAAGTGAAAGATTCGTCATCCACCACTTTGAATAACACGAAGCTAAAAAGGACTTCGTACGGACTAGATACATACATACGGACTTCGCAGAAAGATAACTTCAGATTCGTCCTGATCCGGTATTAACCCGGAACCAACGACTCCGCGAAGCGGCCGCTGTGCCGTCTGAACTATAACCATGGTTACAGTTCTGACCTGAACTATAACCATGTTTACAGTTCTGTCCTGAACTGTAACTATGGTCTGAACTGTAACCACGGTACAGCGGCCGCTTCGCGAAGTCGGCTAGCCTCTAGCTCCTGCCGGAGCTAGAGGCTAGCTCCGGCAGGAGCCAAGGAAGACATATAGACATAATCGAGCCAAGGAATACATATATAAATAGGCTGTGTATACATCCTCCGAGATTTTTGGCGAGATATGCACGTACTATCCGTACATAATCACCACATTCACGCGATAAGTCATCGTCGCGTTAACACGGCGGAGCCACTCCGGCGTTATCTATACGACTGTCAGCCAGAGAAGGAAATAAGTTCTTGTGTTCCGCAAAAAAAAAAGGGGGGGGGGGGGCACGCTCACTGGGCAAAGCCGAATAGCGAACTACACGCCTAACAAGCATAAGTGAGCGCGGCGCCGCGCCAGTATACGATGTCGTCACTCACCACGCGCGCCTCAGCTGCCGAGAGCAATCGATAGAGTCGTCTGAGGCAAAAGGGTGCTCGCTGACGGAGCAGACGGCCCCGCTTGTGCACTTTTTAACACGAAAGTGTTTTATGCCGGGGTCCACCAAGTACATCCGTCACGGATATGACGTTGATAAAATGGACGCCAACGAGTGAGAAAGAAAAAAACCAAGATAACCCGCTGGGAATCGAACCCACGACGTTGCGGACGCGACGGCAAGCGCCCGACGCACTACCGAGTAAGCTATCTCGGGAGATTCTAGATACGGCGCGAACGCGCCTTATATCTTTCACACATTCTCTTTCGCGGCGGGCGGAGCGGGGCGGTGGCACTAGAGCACTGCACGGGCCGATTTTTCCGGCCCGGGCCCGGCCCGGCCCGGCCCGTTTCAGCTAGTTATGCCTTGAGCGTAAAGGAGGCAATGTCCAAACTTCGGTTATTGTGAAGATACCTGCCGCACACAAGATAATTTCTAGAGATTGTTTTAGGAACTTCTTTCAGTGTCACGACTTTCACTGGTACTGTGTATACTTTCGGTTAATTACGCCCATAAAACTCTTGCGGAATATTTGCAGGGCCATATAAAATATAATTCGAGTCATAGATGGCTGTTTCATGTACGCACGCAGTGCTAACCCCGCAGCCTTGCTTTTGCATTTCAAAGAACGACTACAAAATATAATACCTCCATAAAGTGAAAAAAAAATATGGCAGACATTTTTAGTTTGAGTCTACATCAATTGCATACGAACTAGGGATGTTGAGTAAATGTAGCAAGCGTCCTGCAAACTTCATACTCGAAATGTTTCCCTATATACAAACGCGCACATCTTATATGTACTAATCTAGTCAGTTTACCGTTTCTTTCCTTACACGGTACCCGAGAACGTCTTTTACTCACTATAATGGTGGAAACTTATATTGGGCGTTTCTTGAAGTTACGTGTAGCATACCGATGGAGCAAAATTGTAGACGTCTTGCACTGTGCAATTTCTGTGCACGTCAATGCACTCCAGGTTGTTTGAATTACCCGGAGCCCTCAACGACGGCGTCTCATATAGCGTGGGTCGCTTCGAGAAGTTAAACCCCAAAAAACAACAAAAACAAAGCCAAACAACGTACACACGCAATTATACAGATACGTATGAGACCCGGGCCTAATACGGGCCTGGCTCCAGCCCGAGCCCGAAGGTCACGGGCCCGAGCCCGGCCCGGGCCCGATCAAACAATCCCTTACCCGGCCCGGCCCGCGGGCCGGGCCGGGTCCGGGCTTTCGGGCCGGCCCGGGCCCGTGCAGTGCTCTAGGCGGTGCCGCCGTCTGTGAGATGTGAAAAGAAGTAATGCTTCACGCTCGACACTTACTAGCGCTTACTCCGAGATTGCACGTGATATCGGAGATCATGGTTACAACGTCTCGATACCAGAGCGATAGACTGGCCGCGCTGGCGTCGCCGAGGCACCCTTGACGCAGTTACGTTCTTTGCCTTTCGCGTCGTGTTAGCGTGCGTCGGCTCATCGGAGTAGTGCAGCTCCCACGTGCACCAACGGGATTTCTCCGCCGCCGAGTGCTTCAATTGCGAGAGCACCGACTAACAAAACTGCTGCAATATGCGTTGCAGAAAGGACGCGAGTTCGACGGGCGAATGTCGTGCCTTGGTGGAGCGAGAGCAGCGCCTGCGAGACAGAGGCCAGCGAGACGCACGCGTTTGCGGCTCAGGCTACGAACCTCTACCTCCCGTCTTGCTGAAGCGCAGTGTGTGTTATCTATGCATGAGCACAGGCGTCGGCTACCCATTTCTAGAAAGCGCACACCGTGCCGTTTCTCTCCTTTATTGACGACGCTTTGAAGAAGTGCATACCGGGTACCAGTGTTGATTATGAGCTTGTTAATATCATCCTTACGCGGGATTCACGATTTGCTGTGTCCAAATATATGTTCACACCGTCAGCTACCATGCGCAACGGTTTAATCATGATCATGGGCGTTAGTCGTCGCGTATAGACATGCTGTCAAGATGGGTGCATCCACGTCAAACGGTGCTATAGCTGCCAAACACGAATAGACATTGTACAAGCTCTCATATATCACTACACAATAAGCAGTACTTCTGTGAAGACACGTGTCACTTTCGTGTTATACCGATTCCTATGACAGAGGGATCATGTTTTTTGCGTCGTGGCACCACCGTGGTCCACATCTATATAGACGGGTTCGCTGTTTATAAACACGGACGCCGGACGGCTTCCGGTTTCGTGCACTGACGTAGCATCGGCGGGGAACAAAAGCCTTGGCGGGTAGCCCGCTGATTTTCAACACTTCTCACCCTGTGCCTAGCCAAATATTTCAAATAAAGATTCTTCTAATATATACCCAATATTATGAGAGCTAGTCCCTAACTTATGCGCCTTCCTTTTATCTGAAGGTGGAAAAAGGGTCTTTCCTTACACTGACATAACTTAAAAACACGCTTTCCGCTTCGGTGTTGAAATGAAGAACCGGAAGTTTCTTGGGGTACAACATGTGCTGCTACTATCGCAGTCTTGAAACCGTCTGTATATAGCGTCTTGCGCTGCTTACTGTGATAGCGTGCCGACGCATGCGTGGTCGCGCGCTGCACGGCAACTATTATTAATGCCAAGCATTCTCTCAGAAGGGAACACACGGGCGACAAACGCCAATTAGGATTTCTAGAAAGACGTAACCAACCAAAAACTCACAGGGTCCCATATGCATTCGCCTAAGACGACTCGAAAGCGAAAGCCTTTTTCTTCCTCACAGTCGATGTGGTGATTGTTCCCCGCCCCCCTCCGAAAGCCTTCTGCGCCCAGCGTTGTTTTGCAATGCCTCTGGGATCGGCCCGGTCCGCCTTTGACCAAGTGACGCTGCGATGCGATGACGTCGTCATGTGGCGTCATCACGTGAAGATTTTTTTCATCACTCTGTTGACGCCGACGCCGCGGGACGCTGCCACCGCCGACGGCCCATCTGATGAGGCTTTTGCCTTCATAATTGAGAAAGACTTGAATGAACCGTCAGGATTAACCCGGTGATAACAACACCGGGCAGCACGTCTCAGCTACGCTGGTAACAAAAAAAAAAAAGAAAACATCTGTACGGAGTGCTTGGGCGGTGATCTTAATGTGTAGCGCGCGCGCGTATGCAATGGTTTGGCCGCCTATGCGCGAGTGGCGGTTGAAACTTTGCTTCCAATACTTCATAGAAGGCGGCGTGCATTATAATTATCACACTATATATGTGTCTCGGCAGGTTATTGGCCTCGAGATCTTGGAGTGGCGCCCTCTCGCGTGTGACGTCAGAGCGGGGGCTCCGCTCTCAACCGCGCTGCAGCAGCCGCTGCCCCTGTATGCGGATCGTCTGCTTCAGGCGGGAACATTGTCGAACGAACAGCGTCGCGACGGTCAACTAACGCCTGCAACGAATGTTTTCGAGTGTAATCTTGAACTTGTTTTAATTGCGGCCCAATCGACAGGGCCAAGGAATCCCCAGGATGGTCGACGATTGTGCCGATACCACCGGCCGCATTGCTGGTTAGAAAGTGAAACTATGTGCGAGTGTTCTCGCTCGTTATCTTGTTTCCGCCGTACGATACTTATTAGTCTGGGTGGTGCTTTCGATATTTCAGTAAGCGTGCCCTTCTCCAGCATCTACAAGTATGTAGATAAAGCTTGTGAAAGGTAGCGGTGCTTCATCGAGGGTGAGGCAGTGTACGACGCAGGCCACGCTGTTGAATGCGCGGTCGAGGCCGTCAACGGAGATCGCATCACCGCCGCTGCTTTCGTCCTGCAAACAAGTGCGCAAGTGCCGCCTTGTTGCACACCCCCCTGCCGATGCCCATGATCGCAGTTTGTCCCGTAATGTTGGTTCAGTGAGAACGATATTACGTCGTAGTTCCTATTAATATCGCACAGGGCCATCGCATGGGTACTAGAATATAACAAACAGTTAATCGCTGATTATACCACGCACAAGGCCACAGATTTTAACGTGGCAAAGGCAAGCTGGGTCCAGTTTCACGCCACGCGCAGCCTAACGAAAAGCTTAAATAGCTTGGTGGTTTGGGAGGAAAAGAAAAAAGGCACCTAATTTCTGTCTGCCTATAGGCGGCACGGCGCAGTGCCTTATAGGGGTGGGGTAAGGTGGGATAAAAGAAATTAGTACAAAGAACTAGGAAAGGAAGTGATCGGATGTCGACAGGCGCGACAAAGTGAGAAGAGGACAGGAAATATTGGGGAGCCGGTCACAGGAGTTCACGGACGGGACCACGATTCAGCCAGGGGCACGATGCACGTCGGTGACGAGGCGGTGAAGGCCCCGCCGATGAGAGGTGTACGGCATGGCGGTCGAGGCAGCCGTCACAGAGCGCCGACGGCGAGAGGCACGAGCGCGTCCTGAACGGGCGAGCGGGGCATCGCGGGTGACACGTCCGTCTCGCGTGAAATCCTCCAAGCAACTCCCAGCTTAAAGAGCTCCGCTTTTAAAAAAGCGTCTGCACTGCCTCAGGTGAAAATTTTTAGAGAATGTACACTAAACAGCGGCAACAGGTTTCGCTTATGACATTATGATAAGCAGTCCGCTAGGCACGCGCTTGCTTTCATAAGTAAAATACGTATGTACGCCATCCAAATGCAGCCGTAGTCTCAGACATCCTGCGCCGCTCAGCTGAGCTCACGAGACGCGCTTTACTGCGAGGCGATTCGGAGGCCGCGTCGTCGGCTTTTTGTCTAGGGGCCTTCGCGGCAGGTTGCGGGACGGCACCACACCTGGTGTAAGTCGCCTATGCTTATAGCCTGCGTGCAATAAACGCCTTAAGTATTGGCGGGGCGCTTAAACACGGTCACAAGCTTACCTAAGAGTCGCGCGTACGGTGGGTAGCAGAAGTCACTGTCCGCGAAGCGCTTGCTGCACACGGTCGATGAAGGCATGGAGCGCTTTCCCATTCTGAGCTTGCGATGCACTTCTTCTTCAGCTTTGGGTCCTTAGGGTAGCTGTGAAAGCTAACGCCTTTTTCACGAGCGAACGAAGTACACTGAGGCACAGAGCAGTACTTCACCATTACGCAGCACTCGCCGCGGCGACAAGCGGCCGCAGTTCTAAAGAACAAAGAGTTGTAGTTCTAAATGAACGTTAAAAGCAGTCCCACGGTTGTTCGAACAGCGTCAGTAGCCACCATACGCAAGATAACTAATTGAAGAGCTTTTTTGTTGAGATTTACCACAACGGTGGTTTCAACACGGCGCTGGGCCTACGTAGCAGACGAAAGCGCGCGAATCCCCGCTCTGACGTCATACAGGTGCCGTTCGCAGCGCCGCCATCGGTTGCACACCAGGCCAATACACCGGGAAATCAGAGCCGTCAGTCGCGCGCGCGCGAATTATAACGCGCGAAAGTGCTCGCGAGCGCGCAGATGTTTCCTCTGTGAACGGCCACGCTCTACATGCGGTACTCCGGTAACCCTCCAGCCTTCATCCCTTTCGCCGACGTGTATCACGAATGAAAGAGAGAGAGAGGGGGGAGAGGAGAGAGCGAAGCACATGAGAGAGCGACGAACTGTAGCACTCGCCGTTCCTCGAACCTGCTGTTTCCCTCCCCTCCTCCTCTACGTATCTGATCGATGGTTATGGAACCCGACAGCTGCCGGAACGCGCGGTCCGCGGGGCTGTAATCAGCGTCGCCCACACGGAAAAACACTCGGCGGTGCCTCGAGCCGCCGGTCAAGATTGCCAGTCCGGCAAGTTTCTTTTTTTGAAGGCGAAAGCCTCATATGGCTCGCCGGTCGAAAAATCCGGCTTCTGGCAGCGTCGTGTTACCACAATGGCGGCGAAGATGTTACCAACACACTCGTGATGTTAGATGCAGATGTAACGACAGCACATACTTAGAGGTATGAAGTGAACTGAATTAAAGGTGAATTTAAAGTGAATGAAGAGCTTCATCAAGTGACTGTCCGTTAATGAAAAAGAAAAAGATCGAGCATACTGAGACAGATGGTGCGGGATGTCTCAACACACAAAGGAGCCGCTGATATTGCCGGAAAGCGACAACGACGCTCTCGTCGCTGATGGAGGTCTAGGAATACTGCTGCTCAATATGGAACGTCATCGCGATCTCCTACTCCAGCGAAGCGCCGGACTTCTCTATGCCGACAGATACCACAACTGCTGCCACCACCACCAGCCAACGCGTTACATACGGATGCGTTACATTCGGAGAGCCGAATAGACGCAGAGGCGATGAAAGCGGCGGCGCATGTCGCGTGGCCGTCATTATAACCACTGCGCACTCATAGAGAACAGGCGCTAGATTCCACTGATGATCTCCCCGACAAAGATCGACCTACGTGTCATCGCTGTGTTGAGATCATTGATGAGCCCAGTGCGCACACTCCTCACCGGAATGACAACCCCGTCAGTTGGAAGCGCACTGCATGCAAGTCCTGGGTACCTTGAGGCCAGTCCTTGGAAGTCATGGATTGCCGTCTACTTCATCTGAGACAACTGCAAACGAACCGGTCTCTGAAACAGTTTGCAGCTTGAGACCTTCTGCGTAGTCGCGCTGCGCACTACCAACGTATGCTGAAGTCAATTAAGAGCGAATCGATGTACATTGAAGAGAATCGAATGCTGATCAAGTGAAGTGAGCGTGAAGCGAGAGTGAATCAAACTGCTTAACCTGAATCAACGCACTTCAAAAGGAATCAAGAGTGAAATCGAGAATTGGGCGAAATCTCGTCTGCTCAGGAAGTAACGGCATGATAGAAAG
This sequence comes from Rhipicephalus sanguineus, assembly GCF_013339695.2. Classification (NCBI taxonomy): domain Eukaryota; kingdom Metazoa; phylum Arthropoda; class Arachnida; order Ixodida; family Ixodidae; genus Rhipicephalus; species Rhipicephalus sanguineus. Next base: position 90,293,785 of record NC_051184.2, on the reverse strand, counting down.
GAAAAAAAAAACGAAACGCCGACAAAAATGGCGTTGTCGACGTTTCGTTTTAACAGCGAAACCATTAAAGCTCGAGGTAAAACGGATGGATGGATGGATGGATGGATGGATGGATGGATGGATGGATGGATGGATGGATGGACGGACGGACGGACGGACGGACGGACGGACGGACGGACGGACGGACGGATGGATGGATGGACTTTATTTCGGTCCCTCGGATGACCACAAAGAGCTGTCGTCATCATGAACGGGTATGTGCCACAGAAATCGGGGCAAATCCTCTATTCACCGCTGGTCCAGTAAAAAAATTAAAATTGGCGTACTAACAATCGGAAGGCGAGCGTCATAACCACTCCGCTATCCAGGCACGCTAGCAGAGCATAGCCTTGTGTAATGATATAGTATAGTATAGTATAGTATAGTATAGTATTAGTATTAGTATAGTATTAGTATAGTATAGTATAGTATTAGTATAGTATTAGTATAGTATAGTATATTATAGTATTAGTATAGTATAGTATTAGTATAGTATAGTATATTATAGTATTAGTATAGTATAGTATAGTATAGTATTAGTATAGTATAGTATATTATAGTATTAGTATAGTATATTATAGTATTAGTATATTATAGTATTAGTATAGTATAGTATTAGTATAGTATAGTATAGTATAGTATTAGTATAGTATAGTATATTATAGTATTAGTATAGTATAGTATTAGTATAGTATTAGTATAGTATAGTATAGTATTAGTATAGTATAGTATAGTATAGTATTAGTATAGTATAGTATAGTATAGTATAGTATTAGTATAGTATAGTATAGTATAGTATTAGTATAGTATAGTATAGTATTAGTATAGTATAGTATAGTATAGTATTAGTATAGTATAGTATATTATAGTATAGTATTAGTATAGTATTAGTACAGTATAGTATAGTATAGTATTAGTATAGTGTAGTATAGTATAGTATAGTATAGTATAGTGTAGTATAGTATAGTATTAGTATAGTATAGCGAGTGGGCGGAAAAGGGAAATGATGTTGAAAAGGCGGGAAAGGAGGAGGAGAGAGTAAACCAGAGAAAGAGAGAGAGAGACAGAATCAAAGAAAGGGAGAGAAGGAACTAAAGAGAGAGAGAGAGAGAGAAAGAGAGAGAACCGGCGTTAGCCAGAAGACTTGGGGATCGACCAGCTTTGCTGTGCCAAAGCTTTGCGCGACTTGGTGCAAACTTCCAGATTTTTTTTTTTATTTCTATCGCGAATCAAGAGTGATTCAAGTGAATTAAGAGTGCCTCGTGGAGCGTATATATCTTTTACCTGTTATCTCTTTAGCGTTGGCTCAAGGAACCCCATGCCATTTTCTTTTCACCCATTGCCTCCCTATCACCGAAGCAGCTAGCAGTTCCCCAAGCCCACAGACAGTCGCAGCCGCGCTGTCACGGAAACACGGTGTTTTCGTCCCGGGGCTTTGTCACCGGGCGCAAACGCGTGTCCATACCGTTCCCTTCCAGGGACGGATGCAGCTGCCTGTACCGCCTACTAAGGACATGTACACAAACTCAGAAGAGGGACACTCGCGCCTTTTATGCCGGAAGCCGCTGCCTCCGCTACATGCAATGCCACGATCAGCTATACCCTCGCGAAAATATCATATATGGACGACCAATACATTGCAAGAGACACCACAAGACACCGCTTTGGTTAGTACACAACGCAGACCCTGTGCAGAACATACAGGACGCGTCAAACATTACGTCTTAACGGTCAAATGCTCCAACGAAGAGCTGGAGCTGTACCAGCCCAATCGGACCCCCGTATATACGTCACGTCACACCTTCGCCGAACAAGTGGCCCACATCAACTTTCCGGCTTTGCTCAGTATAGTTAATCAACACGCGCCAAAGGCGACGTTTTTCCGTATATAAACACGATTATCTCAGAATACGATCCCAGACGGCACCGAAACACACGACACACGGAGTAAACTGGATGCTATGGATTTAAACAAATAGACAAAACAAAAAATGACAACAACTATCTTAAATATAAGGGGAAGAAATCGTAAGCGAAAGCTGCGTGATAACATAAAAAGGAACTGCTTTCCTAGTCGAGGATCCCAGCTGGATACCAGCGGGAAAAGAGAAAAATTTCCCGAGAATACGTATGCAAAAGGATAAGGCAAGTGTCTGCCGCAAAAATAAAATATAAAAAAGAGGCCCGAAATCACTGAGGACATTGTAATGGGATGCTGGGACGTTCACCGAGCAGAACCCCTAATATAGAAGGTGTCCGCCCCGCAGAGGCTCTGGCATCGAAAGCGAAGGACAGAATACTGGAGCAGTTTCAGATGAATAGTTTACAATACGCTCTTTATAAATACGGGCTCACACGAATGAAAAAAAAAATCAGAAAGAGATAGCCAGAACGCAGTACAATGCAGCTGATTTCAACAAACACGCTAGGTGGTTACTTGCCGCCGCATCGTTTCAAAGGGTTTCGCCAATACAGGTAATCAGCATCGGCATCATCATTGGCGTCACACAATCCCGCAGTGACATCAACTCGACAAAGGGATCGCGTCCGCACCAGCTAAATGAAAGCAGCCGACCAGCGAAAGAGGCAGTCTATACACACTATACACTCGGCGACGCGTTGCGCTCAGTTTACACGTCGGGTATACATAGGCACATACAACGTGTCGTCCGCATAGGCACAACGTGTAGCAGTCTTCGTAACGCACCACAACTGTGTGTCCTGCGGCCGCCGCTATCATCCGTTGCGCAGGCGTTACGGCACGCTCGATGTTTTTTTTTTCTCTCTTCTCTTTGCATTTATTATTTTTTTTCTCGCCGTAGGCTTGACGCTGCCTTCATCACCAACCGCATACGCGCGTTCGGCCGCGCAAGGCTGCGCAAACAAGGCAGCGGTAGTGGCAGCTTGCAATGAATAGTGCCGCAATGCCGCTTTGTTGCCTTCGTGGCCATCCTCCCTTTTTTTATTTCTTGATTTTTCGAACAAGAGTCGTCCGCTTCTCACCCGTAAGTAGTACTTCTTTCTTTCTTTCTTTCTTTCTTTCTTTCTTTCTTTCTTTCTTTCTTTCTTTCTTTCTTTCTTTCTTTCTTTCTTCCTTTCTTTCTTTCCAACTACCGCAAGTACTAGGCGTACATCGTCACGCAGGCTACCGCAAGCCACAGCCAGCGCGGCGGTAGAGGAAAAACTGGCCGCAATTAAAACGGATGACCACGGGGTGCCATCCTGGACCACATTGGAGCAAGGCAAGATTAGGAGGGAGCGCAGATATACACGAATGAAGCAAAAAAAAAGAATAAAAATCTAGCTATAGATAGTTCCACGCCGTGAACGTTATCGGACGGAGAAGCTGCTGCTCCTCTCATTCGGTCTTCCAAGTCTCTTCTTTCGTTTTTCCCAGTTACTTCTATAAGTGATAAGTTTAAGGCACTCTTACACTACTAGTTCAAATACTGATTGGCTGAATCTAACCAACGTCACACCACGTCATCCATCATATCCGTGATACCCCCTTCGTTACATCCACTTTGCTTCAGCATTACGTAAGCTACGTCACGTGACCCCCTTTCCCTCTCCTCCTATTGTCAGACCCCCTCCTCTCCACCCTGGTCAAGTGACCTTTTAAGAGTGACCACGCCAACGATGCCAACGGCACAGGGTCCGCATAAACAGTTTCGCTGCAAAAAGGGAAGTATCGGCACTACACGTGACCGCAATCAGTGTGTGCGGGCAACACACACACACAGGTATATATATATATATATATATATATATATATATATATATATATATATATATATATATATATATATATATATATATATATATATATGTGTGTGTGTGTGTGTGTGTGTGTGTGTGTGTGTGTGTGTGTGTGTGTGTGTGTGTGTGTGTGTGTGTGTGTGTGTGTGTGAAGCGCCACCCGCATAGCAACGCCGGCAGTACCTGACGTATACAGCGAATCAAATTTGTTTCGTCGCCCCAATTCTATATCTGCTGCTGCTGCTAGATAACGACGCTTCATGGAAGCTGTTCCATGACGCGTTACATCGAGCGCCAGCATAATACACGTGTGTTTCCTCATTCGTTTCCTATATTCATTCGTTTATCTCCTCTCTCTCAGTTCAAGGAACGCCGCCATCTGCGGTGGCAGCGAACACCTGCGAACGAGGTGGACAGCGTGATGCAATAAGGCGCGGCGAGCACGTATACGCGTCATGACTCGATGACGGCGATTCGCTCTTCGAAAAAGAAACGTAGCACCCGCTTCCGCTGAGGCAGTAACTGCTTGTCTCATATGTTACTACCCTGTCGGTAAGTGCAGGTAGTCACGGCAAGCATTCGTAACGCTACATTTTACAGCGAAGTAGCATACGGCTAGGCGAAACCGAGATGTGTCCGCCGCAAGTACGCAAGAACTCCTAACGCGTATGTGCTACAAAAATTGGGCAAGCCCCATACTACTGACCACTGGTCCACTAAATATGAAGAAACACGGACGGCAGATGCCAAATAAAATTTCTAGACAGACGTAACCAATAATTGAGAAAGTCTAATGAACCATCGGGATTAGCCCTTACAGACGCCACCTATGTAGAAACTGTGGCAAATCGATACAACGTTACTTCAAGGCACTCGATATTCTATTGCAGAAAAATAATGCCATAATACGCTCATTTATGTGTGTTGTAGTAATTATTCCGAATTAAATTGCAATTAAATATCTATTTATTCTGAAGTTATTCGCGCCTTGTTTTTGCATAAAATAGAATCAAATCTCAGGCTAGAAATGTAGCGCGAATTCGTTTTCGGTTATGTCAATTTTGAGCAAAGAAAAATTAAACTTTAGACGTGGATCGCGGGAAGCGGAACGTCGAGCGACTCGTTGAACGTGGTAGTGCCGTCAGCAAAGTAATCGTATGCAGTAGTACAATGCAAAATTAAGTTTAATGAAGCCGAATTTATTACGCAGGAGGTTCAATTCATCCCAAGCTCAATGTGTCTCCCTTTCTTAGCCACTAGTCGATACAACAAAAACAGGCGGTGTACACAACTCTGTATACGCCCCTTCCTCTGTAATGTGCAAACCCTGAGGGTAAATAAAATTAATAGATAAGTAAACAAATAAATAAGGGTACTAACTATTGATAATTGATCAAATTGATAATATCGATAATATTGCTCAAATTGAGAGGGCAAGAAAACAGCCAAAAAGGAGCCAAGTGGTCAAGGCTAGTTTTCTGCCGCCACCGGCCCAAAAAAGTAGCCAAATTGGAGCAAAGTAGCCGAACCTGGCAACCCCGCCCCTGGGGTTCTTTAACGTGAACCTAAATCTAAGCACATACGATCCTCAAACATTTTCGCCTCCATCGAAAATGCAGCCGCCGCGGGACATTCAATATTAGCTGTATGAAGCTATAGTACGTGGGTCTTTCGCACGCGCGAGCGTGCTTCTGCGTGCGTGTGTGTGTTGGTGTGTATGTGCGTGCGCGCGCGCGCGCGTTTAAGGGAGAGGTAGAAATGGCGACCCAATCACTCCTTCTCGAATTCCAGCTTAATTCCTGCAGACTGTTTTCCCGTTAACGAGCGAAAGCAAGGAGAGAATCGAAGTGCATTGTGCAAGTGTAGATCCAAGCATGGAACACGCGCCCTGTACAGAGAGGAGAGTCGCCTGTTGCGAAGGCGCCATGTTTCGTAAGTGCAATCACGCCAGCGCTCATAATGAATGATAAAACGAAAGAAACAAAATCAAGCGACATCCTGTTTCACCGACGACTGTCCCTTCTTGAAAACAACTGCGCCGGAAATGACTGGCGCTTGACTTGGCCTGCGTCTCAACTTTAACAAAAGCTTCTTTCCTCATTTAAAGCGAGCGCGTTTACGTAGGATGTTATATACAGTAGATTTAGAAAGAAATAGTTATGGCATGTAGGAGAATCCTAATCATTAAAATTTAAAAAGGTGTCCGTACAAAACTCGCTTTAGAAAAATGTCGTTGGTCTTGAGAATGAATGCGGCCGTTCTAATTTTATTCTCAGTTTGTTTGAACATCCCGCATCTTGTTATATCGTCCAGTAATAACTAACTAACTAACTAACTAACTAACTAACTAACTAACTAACTAACTAACTAACTAACTAACTAACTAACTAACTAACTAACTAACTAACTAACTAACTAACTAAATAAATAAATAAATAAATAAATAAATAAATAACTAAATAAATAAAGGCGTACACACTACGACCTCGTCCTTTTGTGCGTTCTCGCTTTCTGAATAGACTTTGAACTAACTAACCAGCCCACAGTGTACTACGCTGTCGTCCACGGAGATTTACGTTTTGCACAACCAGATCTAAGGCTCGCTAAACCAGCTCGTACACAAAGGAACGCAATCAGTGGGTGAGGCTTCGGTATGGAAATACGCTCAGGCGCACAATTTTTTCTAAATGTCTGTTTTCGTCCTATATTACTAACCAAACCAACAATCGCGACGGTTAACTATTCCCTATATACCAGGCCAACTGCGTACGCTTACAATATGGTACACGCAGCGTTAAGTATTGCATTGTTTAATAAGCTTTATAGTCGAGCGCGTTGTCAGCGTCTGCGGTGTCTGTACCCAGTGTGTATACTGCATTCGCATCCCGTTGAAAAATCCCTGATTGACGCAGCGAACTACGTTTTAGGCGAAGCGTATACGAGTTGCAGGTTTCTGTGGCGGCGGAGGCTTGGTTCGCGGAAAACCCGGCGCCGGCGAGTGTAAGAAAATGCGGGTGTACACTAATGCGGCACTCGTATAGGTGCGCCGATCACATGCCTATTTGTATGCGCCGTTTTCCAATAACTGATGCTCTATCGATCGCGGCCTTGTCGGCGATCGTCCCTTCCTGATAGGGCAAATCTGATCTTTTATCGGGGTCGCCTGTCATTTCACGTTTCCACATCCCAATGTTGTCTCTCATTGTTGCATTTCATTGTTTCACGCGTGACCGTCGTTTTTGCCGGTAGCAACAATAGTGTCGCGCTGCTAAGCCCACAGGTTTAGGTCCAATTCCCAGCATGGAGGAAGGAAAAAGTTGGGATGGAGAATTGCGCTACGTGAAAGAAAGAAAGAAAGAAAGAAAGAAAGAAAGAAAGAAAGAAAGAAAGAAAGAAAGAAAGAAAGAAAGAATAGGTCAGGCGCGCATACGGGTACCTATTTTCCCGATAGGAGAAGGTCTCCTAATTTTTTAAACTACATTTTAACTATAGTTTTAACTATACATTTTAACTCCGTTTCAACGGCGTTACAGTTACCCATTTCACCGTTGCCTAGAAGCACCCGCTACTAGATGATTTGACGCGGGGATGGTGGGCGCGCTGTGGCTGCCGCAGCATGCGAAACGATCGCGAGCGCTCTTTCCGCGCGGGTGGTGTATGCTTTCCCAAAACACCTGTCTGAAACACGCGCCGACGCAGCTTTTTCTTTTTTCTCGAAAAGGCGCACACGCACATGAATCGATCCGATAGGCGAGGACGAAGATCGAGCTCGGCAAAAACTGTCATTAAGCACTGACGGCCAAATCGAGCGTACACATACGGCTAAACTTCACGGTCTATACATGCTTCAAGCACACAACTACATGGTCATATATGTATGTATGTATGCATGCATGCATTGCATGTATGTATGTATGTATGTATGTATGTATGTGTGTATGTATGTATGTATGTATGTATGTATGTGTGTGTGTGTGTATGTATGTATGTATGTATGTATGTATGTATGTATGTATGTATGTATGTATGTATTATGATTAGATAGATAGATAGATAGATAGATATAGATAGATAGATAGATAGATAGATAGATAGACTAGATAGACAGACAGACAGACAGACAGACAGACAGACAGACAGCCAGACAGACAGACAGACAGACAGACAGACAGACAGGACAGACAGACAGACAGACAGGACAGACAGACAGCAGACCAGACAGACAGATAGATCGATAGATAGATAGAGATAGATAGATAGATAGATAGATAGATAGATAGATAGATAGATAGATAGATAGATAGATAGATAGATAGATCGACAGACAGACAGACAGATAGACAGATAGATAGATAGATAGATAGATAGATAGATAGATAGATAGATAGATAGATAGATAGATAGATAGATAGATAGATAGATAGATAGATAGATAGATAGATAGATAGATAGATAGATAGATAGATAGATAGATAGATAGATAGATAGATAGATAGATAGATTCTGCAAGCCTGTACGTTCTGAGAGTAATTACAAAAATTAAGAAGTGTAATAAACATTTGAAAGACATCATGCAACGACGTCCGAATTTTCGGTTGCCGTTACAAAATAATCCTAAATATAGGCTGACAACGCAACTGCGTCGGCACAGGCGTTTATAAATCGACGGGTGTTTAAAAGAGAAAATCCGGCTACGAAAAATCGTTCGGCGACTGCATCTTGCATTCCTTCGATATAACTATTTCCGTACTAAAGCTCGAATGAAACATCGCGAAATTATCGATGCCAACGCTACGATCCCACAGAGATTCAAATTCACAGAAAACGAGTATTTGAAGATAACGTCGCAAAGTTTGGCGAGTATACAAGTTTTAAAATTCGGTATATATAGGACAAAGCGCTACAAATACAAAGCGAGAACGAAAACATACCAATGGGAAATGCCGCTCGCATCATGGATGCTCGTCGAAATAACGTGTATAAGCGGACTCGCCGTCGAAATCACAGAGCGAAAGTTGGCAACACAAGCATACGCATTTGCAGTAACAAACTAAAAAAAAAGACTCAGTCCCGTGCAATATATCTACCACCGGCCCGTTTCAATAAATACCGCATTTCCCGGTCGTCAGTCGGTTTCGATATTGCAAACTCGAAAAGGTCAGCCTTCTATATTTGAAGTTCCGTGCGGCATACAGTGACGTCACTGCGTCACATTTTTGCAGCAGCCCCCGCTTCCCCATGGTAATTCCCTTCGTTCTGTTTCGCGCACTTTTATTAGTTAAGCCCGTGAAAGTTGCCAGGCTGGAAATTCATTCGCCGCTTCCAGTGTTACATGTCGCGCACGGCGTAAAGGGTTTACAACGCAGCAGGCAGATCCGTCATTGTGAGCGGGCATCCTTTGAGTACAGCCTTTTTCGGTGAGCAATCTTTCTAAAGGACATGCGCCACAAATGAAAGGAATTTTGACAAAAAAAAAAAATCCTGAGCCATTCAACTCTGCGAAGGTGGATTATCAGCGATGCTGGGTAGCACACGGCAGAGGTGAAACTGAATTTTGATGAAAGGTACAAAAAGGCGCAGAATTTTTTTTTTTATTTAACGTATGCCCCTTCAAAGCACTCTCATCTGTATTTGCGTGGGCTAGAAGTGCTGCGCGCACGTGATTTATTTATTTATTTATTTATTTATCTATTTACTTATTTATTTATTTACTTATTTATTTATTTACTTTTTCTGTTTATTTTTAGTGAACCAGTGGTGAGTAGTGAGGTTTGCCCAATTTCTGTGACCCATACCTCGCGGTTTTCTGTTGGGTATGGTATAACTGTTCACTCTAAAGCCGGATACAGCTTAAGAAGTCAGGAAAGGGGCCCCGCCCAGAGAGAGAGAGAGAAAAAAACTTTAATAGCAAGTGTGTTTGGACCCCCCGGGACCCTGGACCACTGCGCGGTCCTACGCCACGTCTACACGGTCATGCCTCTCACCGCGACGACATCGGCCTCCCGAGTCCCCGCAGCAAGTTGCAACGCCGGGTCCCCAGACGACAGCAAGACCTCCCAGTCCTCCCAGTTGGAGATGGCAGGCTATCCCCGCGGGGGAGGATCAGCACGCCCAGATGACCGAAGCGCGGCAGCCGATAGCCTTCGCTGCAAAATAGTCCCGCTCATGCACTCGGGAATGTTTTCTGAATGTCAATGAGCCGCACGGCCCAGTGACCCCCACTGGCCGTGCGGCTCATGACGTCAGTCTGGGGTGCGCGGCCATTGGTGCAGACTTGTGTGCGTCCACCTTTGAAGAGGAAACGCCGCGGACTTCTAAACTTGTGTCCGATAGGTAACTGCTCGCGGAGTTACGAATCGCATATAGTCGGATACAAGTTTAGAAATCCGCAGCATTTCCTCCTCAAACGCGGATGCACACAAGTCTTCACCAATGGGCTCGCACTCCAGACTGACGTCATGAGCCGTATGGCCAGTGACCTTACATTCGGAGAACACTGCCGAGCGCATGAGCAGGACTATTTCCCTAGCCGCGGAGGCGATCGACTGCCGCGCTTCGGTCATCTGGGCGGCGCGTCTTAAGTTGTATCCGATTATATATATTTATATACAGATTCGCCGTCACAATGACTGTAAGGATCAGCCGGCTATGTGAAGCCAACTGTTTATCCATATGTGCTATCCTGTGTCTATAATGGCGATTCGACAAGACGCAGTCAGCAAAGCCGGCGGGAGGGTTAGTCACAAAGACAGCTTCGCGTATACACACACAAAAAAAGAAAAATAACACTGGTAGGCAACTCAATCATCGGACTGATATTGAATGGAGGCGATGTTTCTCTTATAACAGCTGACACTGAAGGTCAGTCGACACTAAGGTTTACAATAATTCATTAATCACTGGCCGCCATCTATAGCAACACTAGACATAATGGAAAATAATTTAGCTATAGCTTTATAGCTATCACTAGAAATGATTAGCCAGCACAACACAGTAGCAGATATAATTAGCCGGAAGTAGCAGCCATTGGCCGCCATTTATTCATTAACAGTCAACGTCAGCCGGTGCTAATAACGAGTGCTGGCACAGTATTGCGAATGAATGCGGCATTTGAGGTGAAGTCATTGCAATGCCTTCGGAATCGTCCCATGCTTTTCGTCCGAAACTGGACATCGATCGTCATATCCGTTACGGAATGTGCATAGTAATGACCTAAGGAAGGCATTGTCCTCAAAAGAAAGAAAGAAAGAAAGAAAGAAAGAAAGAAAGAAAGAAAGAAAGAAAGAAAGAAAGAAAGAAAGAAAGAAAGAAAGAAAGAAAGAAAGAAAGAAAGAATAGAACAGAAAACAAAAGAAACGCAACGGATCCCTTCTGCTCTATTTTCATTCCGACTGTTAATTATTCTATAAGATCGATGCATGTAGCTATGCCAGTGCCGATATCGATTCTGTTCATATCTATAATTGATATAATATTCGCGTTGGGAGCGCGCCATCCGCGGTACAGTGACTCAAAAACGGAGGCGGAGGAGTGGAATTGGTAGAAAAGTTAATTACTTCGGTCTCGGAGCCTTTGCTTCTGATTACGTGGACGTTAACACAGTGTGTTAGCACTCGGGCGCGCAACGCGAAAAAAGCTAGTTTCGGCGGAGTTTTTCGTCTCGCGCTGACTATACGGACCCAAGTTATTTCTGACAGCGGCTGGCGCCGACGCGTGCGCCGTAGACGCGTTTAAAAACTTAAATGAAACATTAGTTTTTAAAACTCTGTCCCTGATCCGCCTTTCTATATACGCAGAGACGGCATGCCGATCACATATAATCCGGCAAATATTAATTATCCGCATTTCGTTAAAAATCTATCTTTCTCCCTATCTGTCTAAGAAAAAGAATGGAACGCGAAAATAGATTACAAGAGGTGTCGTGAGAAAAAAAAAAAGAAATGCAAGTCTAATGATTGTTGAGGCACAATATACAACCATACCAGGGTAATCTTTTTACTTAACCAGAAACTCCCAACTGGGGAATATAGTCAGATAATGCGTGCACATCCTACGGGATTACCAATACGTGACTATATAGTGGCAGCTCTTTGAAACTCACAACCAACTGTACAATAGAGTTGTCTTGCTATCCTTACTTATTTCTAATTTTTCTTGTTGCTGCGGCAGGAATGCTGTGACCAATAAGTATTTCTTTCCTTTCCTTTTTTTTTATACTGTCCCACTTTTACGCGCAACACACACACACATACAACAGAATATTCCGCGAGAGGTGACAGGCTCACACCGGCAGAGCTGGCCAAATAATGCTAAAGCCTTGAAAAAAAATATTACGCATCAAAACATGCGAACTTTCACTCGTATGGCCAAGGCAAGAGGAAAAGAAAAAAAAAACTTTCCGTGACGAACACGTCAATCAATTTAGTATACATACGAAAGTATACACAGTTCAGAACGAACATGCACATGCGTAACGACTTTAACTTTTAACTTAGTGGCTCTGGCGCGTGTTCGAGGGCGCAGGTTTGACTCCCAGCCAAGGCGGCCCGCATTTCGATGGAGACGAAATGCACAAAACACCCGCGTACTTCGATTCAGGCGTACATCAAGGTGGTCGAAATAATTCCGCAGACCCACACTACACGGCGTGCTTCCTACCAGTATACTGATTTTGGAGTGTAAAATTTCAACATTTAAATTAAAGGGACACCAACAGAGAAGCGATTTCTCGCGTATTAGCGGATTGTTCTTTCGTGATACTAAAAACGCCAAGCTTTACGCGAGAACGCTTGGTAAGCGAGGAAACGCGCGAAAAGAAAATACGGGTGGCGACGCCACCTTGAAGTTCTCGCACCAATCACCGTGACGTCAGAGATTTTGACGGCGCCTACTATAGGCATCCGTAGTTTCTAATCGGTAAAAACGAAGTACGTTGTCCTCTGAGGGGACCATAGACATAAAATGGCAAGTTTCAGAAAATTTCGTTGAGCCAATGTCGCCAAAACACGAGAAATACACTTCGAAATCTGTGACGTCGCGCGCGGAGATTTCGCGCGTCACGGTCAAATGACATTTTTTTTTTACCTTGACTTTTTCGCCTATTAATAAACCTATGACGGTGAAATTAAAGGGACCGACAACTGATTTTCCTCGACACAGTTTTTTACGGCGCGACAGGAAGCTCATCCTTTGTGGCGTTTTTAGCTGCAGTGGTTTATCCGAAAAGCACGTAGTTATTTTATAAGCAGTATTTTTCGATCTGAAAGGCTCCAAAGACGCACGAAGGCTTGCTCCAGCAACGCTGAGCATTTATAGCGATGCCGCTAGCCTTTGTGAACGCTGTCGTTGTTCTGCTTTCGCAGGAGTTACTGTAACTATGCTTAACCACCTTTATTTTGAGCTTTCCAACCATTTTTGAAAATAGCAAGCTGTTACAATGAGATGTGTGGCTTTATACACCTTCCCGGTATTTGTACAGCGTTGTGTGCGCCTGCGCCCAAGGTTGCCTGCGCCTGTGTCATGGATGGCTTGTCCCGGCGTCGTTACTCTCTCGATACACGAGCCAAGCCAAGTAATCGAAAACGTAACTGTGCATATGCACGGCCACACCGAGTAGCAGCGCATGTCATTTCTGAGACAAAGTGTAGGTAGCAAAACTATGTCGCTCCAAAACCTTAGCGGCCTGGAAACTGCGTGCATGGTTGCATGAGCACGTTGAAAAGTTGCTCAAGACGCGCTGACGAGCATGGGATCATTACGTCACGCGAAGGCAGCGCCACTTTAATGCATACTAACGCAGGCCTATATGTACATTATTATGGAGTAATACCTTTCAATATAAAGAAACGAACAATATTTCAATACTAACAAAAAAAAATCGTCGACCGCGTACAGCAATCAACGGTCACGCGGCCGTCTTCATCGGATCAATCATGTTTTTGCCGCCAGAGGCGCCACATGTCATTTTTCGCGACTTTCAATTAAGAAATAAAAATATAAATCCATCTCTCACGAAAAAAACAGGGTTGGTTTAAGTCAGTGCGACGGACAATCTTTACATCAGTGGAGTCAACTCATTTCATATTCTGGGCAGTTGTCGGTCCCTTTAAAGTCATTGCTGTTTTCAGAGTCGAATTTATCGATCTAAACTGAGTCACTGCTTCACTTTGACGCGAAGGTCACGGGATCGAATCCCGGCCGCGGAGGAGAGGCGAAAATGCTAGAGGCCCGTGTACTTATATTTAGGTGCACTTTAAAGAATACCAGGTGACTGAAATTTCCGGAGCCCTCCAATAAGGCGTCCCTCATATTCATATCGTCGTATTGAAAAGTAAAACCCCAACAATTATTATTTATTACTGCTTCATTTTAGTATTCCATTAAATAAGTTTTGAAACAGGAGAGCGAGCCAGAAAAGTGCTCGTTTGTGCACTTCACGCGCGAAGATAAACATATTCGCATAGATATACGTACACAGACGTGACGAGTTCCGCAGGTGGCCGCAACGCTTTCGTATACGCAGAAACAGCAAAACGGCGCGTATCGAGGATCCAACAAGGGCACCAACCACTTCAACGCGCACTCGTACCAAGCAGCGCTCGCGCACAGACGCAAGTATCACTATACAACACAAAGTTCACAGTGCATGGACGTGATGCCGCTGACTGTTCCGAGCTCGTTGAGTAAAGTGGGGCACCAGATCAGCGCTACGAGTACGCTATAGATCGCACGCGCGAACATGACGCGAAAGCGTCGGCGTCTCAGGAACACGCGTATATAGTATCGCACTGAGTGCGTCAACGGCGACTTCGTCATCTGCCGACGCGCTGTGTATGTAGGGACGCAGTTGTTGCGTCGTTTGCGTGCGCGCCAGCGGCAGCTGCGCGCGAGTCGTTGCTGCGACCCCCACCACCGCCGCCGCGTCAGCGGCGCGCGATGAAAAAAAAAACAGGGAGAGGAGGAAAATAAAATAAAATCGCACTCTTTCTACACGCGCAAGTGGGCGCGGCATGCACGCTTAAACTTCGCTCTCTTTTTCTTTTCAATTTTTTTTCTCTCTTTTTTTTTTAAGACCAAGACCTTAGATGCCTCGTCACACGCGAAAAGTGAGCATCGACGTCGGCGTCACCACGAGTGAGGCAAAAAAAAAAAAAAGATTCAACCAGCTCCGCTTCGCGGACACCGATGAAACAGCGAAGATGGTGGCGTTCCCTTCGTCAGACTTATGCATTTCTATGTTTTGCAAGTCTTTAACATATGTTGTATCACTGCTCTTCATCAAACACCCTTTGTTAAGCTTTGAGGTGGTAGTATAGTTTTATTGCATCTAGGCCATACCACTCTTACACACAGGTTTTGCAAAGAACCTTTCGCTTAAGATGCTCCGATATGTTGTTTCGCTGTTCTTCATCAAACGCTCTTTGTTAAGCTTCGAGGTGGCAGTGTAGCCACCACCTTTTATCACCACAAAGTGTCACGTGACAGTGGTGTGACTGTGGTAACGCGCACGCCATTTGTTGGGCAAAGTGTCGCCTTCTTCCTTTTTAGTGAAAGTTGCCTGTACCGGGATTTACCCAATTTCTGTGGCACATACGCGTTTATGGTGATCATATTTTTCTGATAGGCCGTACAAATTTCTCTGGCACATACCCGTTTCTTGGGCTAGCTGTTGCCTTCATTTTTCAGCAAGGCGTTGCTTCGGGCTAGTTGGTAATCCATAATTACGAGATTAGGAGTGTGGGTGCATACCGTACTTTGACAATACGGCAGTGTTGTTTAGAGACAAAGACCGGTGCACGCGTGAAATAATAGAAGCCGCAGCAATGAACTGCGGTGATTACGAGTGTGTCAGCGCACCATCCCTTCTCTTATCCCAAAGAGAAATGGGATATCTTGATGGCAGCTGGTAAAAATGCAATGCAACGAACACGTGTGGTGTTAAAAATGCAACGCAATGAACACGTGTGGTGCTGATCAGATGAGTGGCTGTAGCTGGTTCTTCTTTTATTTTCTTTCTTTCACTGTATATATTTGCGAGCGCAGATATTAAACGTTAGTTGGAAGTTAGCGCTTGTGCTCGTCGTGTTCCTTTGTCCCTTGTGTAGAAGTTCCGCGCTATAAATCTCGTAATTCATTTTTCAGTGGACCAGCGGTGAGTAGCGGGATTTACCCAACGTATATATGTGGCGCATACCCGTTTATGATGCCCACAAGCGTTACCACGGACCCCGGACGTGAAAGGCTCGTCGACCATTAAGAACAGCTTCGCTATTAAAAATCATCAGGCAATGACGCGATGATGACGTCGCAGATCGCCATAATTTTTACCGCATCATGACGTCACCGTGACGACGCATGACCTGACGTCACACGATGACCTCATCACCATCACATCATATCGTCGCTTGGTCAAAGGTGGGCCGATCCCGGAAGCAGTGCAAAACCTACGGAGGTGCAGAAAGCTACGAATACCTCCGATGCCAGAGGCCACGCAAAACCACATTGTGTGCATGAAAACTTTCAGGAAGGGGGGTGGGGGGGACCATTGCAATCGACTGAAAAGAAAAAGAAGGCGGCTTTAGCCTTCGAGTCGTCTTAGGCAAATGCATAAGTGTGTGTGTGTGTGTGTGTGTGTGTGTGTGTGTGTGTGTGTGTGTGTGTGTGTGTGTGTGTGTGTGTGTGTGTGTGTGTGTGTGTGTGTGTGTGTGTGTGTGTGTGTGTGTGTGTGTGTGTGTGTGTGTGTGTGTGTGTGTGTGTGTAAGATAAGATTAGCCATACTTCTGGTATTACGTGGTACTACTACTACGCACGTACTACTCACTTGAAATGCGTAAAGCTTCTCTAATGAGGTTTTATTTCAGAATTATTCTTATATATAGTCCATATTCGGCCTTTATTATTACTTCTTTGTGGCCTATACTTCGCAAGCGTGTTTTTTTTTTCTGCTTAGTTTCCTGATTGCGGTCTTGGAAATTGGTTTTTTTAGGTGAATTACAAAACTGCCACTGAAACCTCAATTTACTTGCCAAAGAATTGCTTCGCACTGATAAAGGCTAGCTTAATATGCTCACTGGCAACCTAAAAATGTAGTATAATCTGCACCAAAAAAAAAAAAAAAATAGTGAGACGGTCGCCACTCGTCTAAGACGACTCGAAGGCGAAAGCCATCTTCTCCTTGTTTTCAGTCGGTTGCACTGATCCGATGAGTCGATTGTACTATTGTACACCTGATCCTAACCAGGTTAATTTTTTCTTTTTTTTTGTCAACTGTGACGTTTTATTATTATTTTTTTTTTAGAAAACCGATATAGGTTACCTTCACATTTAGCTTCGTACAAAAGAGTGGACGACGTTTTCCCCATCACTTTCCGTCATAGTTGCGGGCTTTTCACGTAAAACTAATTTTTACATACAACATGAAGGCAACATGAAGTTGTATGCAACGCGTTTAACCCACCGCGGAGCGTAATTCAACTGTCCGCGTTGCCGTTGCCTTGCTCGGGGGCAGCCACCTCGTCATGATACTTTTCCTTTCTTTCTTTCTTTCTTTCTTTCTTTCTTTCTTTCTTTCTTTCTTTCTTTCTTTCTTTCTTTCTTTCTTTCTTTCTTTCTTCTTTCTTTCTTTCTTTTTTTTTTTTTTGCACGTGTACCTGTTGCTTCCTTTAACGTGCAGTCAGCAGCACCTGGCTGTGAACGCTGCCTTTCAGCTACAACACCGTAATTCAACTGGTCACATAACACCTGCTAACGTGTTTTACCGAGCTTTAGCGTACAAGCCCAAGAAGATGTAACGTTCATAGCGCTGAAATAAAGATGATTTTTCAGAAGACTTCCAAATAGGGTTGCCACCTGTCCGGTTTTAGACCGGCCCGGCCGGTTTCTTAGATAGAGGGCCGGTTGCTGGTCCGCACCAAAGAACGGCCGCCAATCGCCGGTCCTCTTTTGTCATGATATCCGAATTATTTATTTTCTGGGGTGTTTTATGAGTATCAGTTCAACAACTACGACAGTAACTATTTTTTGTCAATCATCAAAACTCTTACGCTATTAGTCAACCACTTTTTAAGGTTCCTTCAGAGAGAGAGAGAGAGAAAGAGCAGAGGAAGGCACGGAGGTTAACCAGAAGTTTGTATCCGGTATGCTACCCTGCACTGGGGTTGGGGGGTTGAAAGCGAGAGAGAGAAAATAAATAATAAGGCGAAAAAAGAAACAATCACAACCACGCACACACGAGTGCGTTCCGCTCAGAGGCGCTCTGACAGGCCAGTGGATCGCAGGAAGGCTAGTAGTGCTTGTAAAGCCTTCTTCTGCGACGTTATGTCCGGACGATGGCGTAAAAGTCTTTCTTCTGATAGAGGCTCGTCGTCTAACTTGTTCAATTAAGCGTAGCGATTATTGGGATAGAGCATGTTATTGTGCGTGTTTGTATATATGAATATCTGATATTTTTGTGGCCTATGCACGATATAAATATTAAAGTTCGTTTCTGTCTACAATCTCACGGGCCTGTTGGATTCAGACGAACAGAAGAGCTTTTTATGCACGAAGTACGCGCTGTTGCTTTGCAGCGCAGCACATTTAGAGCAACAACCAAAATGTCACTTTTAGTACAAGCGTCTTTCCAATCACCGGTATTTTTATGCCACAATTAGACTAGGTTAGCTCAGTGTTGTGTTTTTATGTACACGTACATTCAATTTATTTCGCTCAAGGGAAGCTATGTTACATTAAATGGCACTGCATGCTAATGACTTAACGTGGCGTCTATTATTCAACATTACCTTAATCTCTAGTACCCCCCCCCTCCCTTTCCGATGGAACGGTCTTTTTTTTCGGGGAAAGGTGGCAACCCTACTTCCAAATTAGGCTTAAGGCCTCCGCTCAGTAATCTGGATTACTTTGCGCAAGTTTAGTTTAAGACGTGGTTCGTAGATCTCCTTCTGGTAGTTTTTGTTTCCTGTCACTAAAGTATTTTTTTTCATGTAAAATTTATATTTTTCATGTTATCATAATATTCGTGCTTTATTTTTCATTGCTTTTCAGGGTCCTGTTGCTGCGGTTTAATTTATATCCCATTTGCACATTTATTTGAAAATATAACAGACACAAGGCATGCACCAGCTGGACCCTCTTCTGTATGCCTTCTGATAGCAGGGGGGAAAAAATGGAGGTGGACCCTAATTCTTGACTTTGGTAGTACGGTATAGTCGCTCTCGCACCTCGGCGTTCGTGTGCCTATACTGTATTCCTTGGCTTAACTTTGCGTTTCGTCGCGCTGACGAAGAGGATCTCAGAGGCCACGTATAGAAAGAAGCGCGTGGTTGAGATCTGCCAGATCACATGTGACTTTAAAACCCGTGCTGTGTGGGCCTAAGGGCGCCCGCACCAACAGCAGGCGATCCACTCCTCAACTTCACACAAATGGCGCGTGCAAACTATATTGCTTACGATTCCCATTTCAATTCATTTCTATCCTACATCACTGACCTGTAAGACGCGAGACCAACTATACAGGCCCCCAGAGTCGATATCCGATTCCAGAACATATCGCAGTTTGCTGAAACCGGCTCGCAATTAATCTCCGCAAACTCAATCGTTAAGCGAAGCCGGACAGTCTGCAGCCGATATCGACCCGCGCGGCGCACAATTCGATATATACAACGGATCGCTCGTTGCCCCAATTCGGACTTTTCGGCGAGCCCCGGTTTAATGACACCTTAATTAGGCAGGCCCACCTACAGGTTTACTCCGCGTCGGTAATTAAGGCGCCGTGTCTGTCTCGATCGCCCAACGAAGCGCAGCGCTAAAACTCGGTCGCGGGCGCCGGCCAACGACGGCGACCAACAAGCGACGAACGCCTCGACCGGCGCGACGCCGTGTACCCTCGCGACGTCTGCGATTCCGAGTCACAGTCTATATACGGCAAATATAACCAGTTAAACCTCGATATAACGAATTCGGTAAAATTCGCAATTCGTTATATCGAAACTTCGTTAAATTGAAAGCTCGTATCTACGAAGATACGAGCTCGTCCGTAGTGCTGGTGGCCTCTACGCCTATACTCGGTTACAACCTAAGAAAAAATGTCAGCTCCGCCCACAGCTACCGCTGTCCCTCCAGCAGAAAATTTGCATGAACATGCTCCATCCAATGGCGCTCACAAATTTTCGTGACGTCAAGCGCTTCTCGAGTGTTTTAGATAGTTGACGTTCCCATACAGACACACGTTTACGAGGGGCGTTCAATAAAGATTTCCCCTGACTGACTTCTATTTATTGCAGGATGCTGAAACTGCGCATGTGTAATGACATAGGTCACTGTAGGTCACGTGCCAATGTGCAACTCTAAACTAATAACGGTCTTTCTTTTAGAGGTGCTGAAGTGGTTTGAGGTGTGATAATGAATGTAGTGGAACACAGAGCAGCCGTCAAGTTCCCGTACTTGAAAGGCCGCACTCCAAGGGAGACGTTCGATGACATAAAAGGGGTTTATGGGGAGGATTCCCCATCATATGATGTAGTGATGAACTGGCATCGTCAATTCAAATACGGTCTGACTTCGGTGGAAGCGGCTGCGATTGCAGGGCGACCCCACTCCGCTGTCGATGAACACACCATCCAGCAAGTGTAGGCCGCCATTTTGGAAAATCGCTGCGTTAGCATTCGAGACCTAGCCCAACATGTCAAGATTAGTGTGGGGTCCATGGAAAAATAATTCAGGCATCTTCTTATGCGTAAGGTATCCGATCGCTGGGTTCGCCGGCTGCTCACACCTTTCGAAAAGCAGGAACGAGTCGAATGTTCCCAGGCTCTTTTGACCATGTGCCATGGAAACCAGCACGACTTTTTCAACAGACTGATCACAAAGGATGAATACTGGGTCCATCATTATGATCCGGAGACTAAAGTCCAGTCGATGCAATGGAAGCACTTGGACTCACCGCCTCCAAAGGAGGCACGCACCCAGCCCTCGGCGGGCAAGGTCATGCTCACAGTCTTTCGGGACCAGCCCTGAGTAGTCTTGATGGATTTCCTAGCAAAGGGTGCCACGATTACTGGGACATACTATGCTTCACTGCTGCGGAAATTGCGAGAGACCATCAAAAACAAGAGACGTGGCATGCTCACCAAAGGCGTCCGCCTTCTGCAAGACAATGCCCCAGTTCACAACTCACATGTTGCCCAGACGGAAGCACGCTCCTGCGGCTTTGTAATTCTACCGCATTCCCCTTATTCACCCGACCACGCACCATGGGACATCCACCTCTTTCCAACATTGAAGTCATATTTGAAGGGCAAGCATTTTCTAGATGATGAGACTCTGATTTCTGAAGTTACAACATGGCTTTTGCAGCAACCTGTCGACTTCTAAAAGCGAGATGTTTACAGTTGCATAAAAAGATGGGAGAAGTGTGTGTCTCTGGGTAGCACCTATGCAGAGAAGGACTAATGAAATCTGCGAAGTTTCGTTGCTCTCCGTTCCCAGGAAGTGGGTCAGGGGAAATCTTTATTGAACGCCCCTCGTATGTCGCTGGTTTTAGGTCGGAAACTTGAACGCCTTGGTAAATTTCGTCAGAGATTCTAACATCGCTGATCAGCCAAATATAATGTTTTAGGCAATAACGGCGAACCTTTAACTCTTAATACGCGTAGTATATACATTAGCCGATAAAAAGTACCAACGGCTCGAGCAGAAACCAGCTAGCACGACTGTCTCTCAGAGGTAAAGGGCAGGTACGCCGCGATTCTCTGGGCGGAGCTTTTCATATTTTCTTAGGTTGTAACTGAGTATTGGCCTCGAGGCCCACCACTGGAAACGCCGGCGCCACCGTCGGCGTGACGTGCTTGGCAGGATCACGTGGTCTCAGCGGCCGCGCCGGCTGCTTGTGGAGCGCTGCCGCGTGCTTTGAAAACCAGTTTCAAGTACCACATGCGCTGCGGTCTGTTCAAACACGGAAGTTTTCTCGCACTTTCTGCTCAATTGAAACCATTGTAATAGAGTGGATTCCTCGGAAGGCGACGAACATGGGGCTCTACCGCTCGGTGCCGCAGTGCCGCGCTTACGCAAAGGAGCCCAGTGTCAGCCTGCACCGGTAGGACAAGAAACAGCGTGAAGCATGGGTTGTAAAGCTAAGAACCGGCAAGTAGCCATCCGCTACGAGTCCTGTGTGCAACGAGCACTCCCGCGACGAAGACTTTTGTTACTGCGTCGGGCCTGCGATGTTCGGTTAGTAGCAGACAGCGCGCACTGAGACGATGGCTCGCGCGCGCTTCCCGCCGGCAAATGATGCTTATCTGCCACAGGATGGTAAAAGCGCTACCTTTTACCACGTGCGATGCCATCTCAGAACCCTCCAATGCGACCTCTTGATCGTTGGCCCCGTGCTCAGCGTCCACAAAATCGGCTGCAGATGCACAAGTCATTGTTTAGATACGTTGAATTAAAAAACACACAGGGTCCCTTATGTATTCGTTAAAGATGACTAGAAGGCGAAAGCCATCTTCTTCTTGTCAGTCGATGTACTGATTCTCCCGCGACCCCCTCCAAAAGCGTTCTGCACCTAACGCGGTTTTGCACGGCCTCCGTGACCGATCACGGAGGCAATGCAAAGCGACCATGACGTGTGAATACGCCATCATGTGACGTCACATTATGTGGCGTCATAATGACGCTACACATTTCGGCGATCTGTGACGTCATGATGACGTCATATGGTGACACCATCACGTGACGATTATTTTTCGCATCACTCGTGTTGACGCCGCCGACGCGGGACGCCGACAGGCAACCTTCCCATTTGAGGAGGCATGCATTGCTTCATAAGCTACATAATTTTGCATTGCCTCCGTGATCGGCCACCGGCCAACCCCT